>NC_040039.1:32666722-32701736 GCF_003713205.1 Coffea eugenioides
AGTACAGCATCACAAGCTTTGTGAGATGCTGTAATTTGTACACCTCGTCCACCATGGGGCCTCTCTAACAACTGTCAATCTCCCAGGAATTATTGGACAAAAATGTGCCCCACATGTTTGAACCATTTATTTCATTTGCTGATCTTGCTACCAACAATAAAAACGATAGCATTTATTTCGTTTATTAATTTGCCAGTGACACGAGACAAAACAAGGTTGGTGAAAGCAAAATTAAATTGATTAATCAAGATTTCATTCTGTGGCATATGTGGTAGCAACAAAATTAAGTTTCTCCCAACAAATTACAAATAAAGTGGGTAATTTAGCGAAAGCATATGTTCAAAAACCTTTGAATAAAATGGATTAAGTTAGTTACCCATAGCGGGTTATAAAAGTAAAATTCTGATCAAATTTGTTTTAAGGGGCATATTACAATTGGGGTATAATCCTAGAAATGTGTGTATTGTTATGCCGTTTATCAAAGTAAGTGTAGTTTAAATAAGGTATGCCATGAAGTTAAACTTTTATGTAATATTTGCAAGAATGCATGCTGCCATAATTGGAAAAGACGAAATTCACTTAAAATGCCAAGTTAAATGCTGCTTTTAGTTAAGATCATAAAACCCTTAGCTTACTGAGATCACAGTATGTAAGATATAGGAGTGGCATAATATAAAACATTATAGATATCATAGAATACAAAGTGACACTTTTTATCTTAGTTTTTGTTATCCCTAAATCACCCTCATGTCTTTTAATTAGAATTATTGTGTTTCAATGTGGCACTATTTAAAAGAAATAAAAACACTCCAATTGATTACATCTCAATAATGTTGATAATTACAATTAAAAATTGCACATTAAAAATTATTTACTTATCCTTAGACTCCATTTCCAATTATTATATAGATCAAAATTTCTCATTAGCCATTTGAGATTGTAAAAAAATCAAAGTCAAAAAATGGATAATTTGAAAAAAAAAAAAGAGAAACATACAAGGTGAAAAGATCCCTCATTCATTTGTATATTTTCATACAAATATCACAAATAAATTTCATAATTATGTGCTTTTTACAAATATGAAGAAATTTAAAAAATGAAATAGAAAATCCAACTATTTCAATCAAATGAATTTAACTATCTCAAAAATAGAGCTTTTCTCTCTCTTATTGAGAGCCTTTTCCTCCCATTGGTGGGAGCTCAACATTCTTTCAAGGGAAATTTACCAAATTGAACCCTAACATTTTCACAAAATTTTTTTTGGTGCCTAACATTTAAAATCAGTCAGAATAGTCCCTAACATATAAATTATGAGCCAATTTGGTCCTAGTACTCGTATTTGCTTATTTTTCTAACTCAAAATAGTACACCTCTCTCATGTGGGCATAATTTCAAGCGTAAAATCGAAAAACATTCATTAATCCATGGTTTTAGACTAAAGAAAGAGAATATTCTCTTCAAAGTTCAAGCTCTCCAATGGGCACTCTTCCATAACTCCACCCACTCCTCCTAGAGTCAATCTTGAGTCATTTTCCCTGGACGTACTCTATCAGATGCATTTCACCATCACCACATTGGCAACTCAGTGTTTCAGGGGGTGAGAGAGGTTATTATTCCTCAACCAGGAGGTAAAGAAGGAAGGCACTTGAAGGTGCAAGTCTTGGTTGATACTTTCCAGCCACTACTGAGGGGCACTATTGTCAAAGTGATTGGTTCCATGAGATGGATAAAGTTTAAATATGAGAGATGCCCAAATTTCTACTACACAAGTGTAGTTATTGGACATAGTGAGAAAGGCTGTAAAACAAGAGTTTCAGTAGGGAGTGGACAGCAAGAGAACCAATATTGACATTGGATAAGAGCAAACCCTAGGAAAGAATCCCCATAAAAAGAAAATAATAGCTACAGATCCCCTTCCAAAAGGAGTTACTGGGGAGTGCTAAATGGGGAAGTAGTTCGAAAAGGGCCAAGCAAGGAGGAATTAGTTTCCAACCAATGTAACCAAAGGGAGAAGGAAACAGATAGAGGGAGTAACAAGGTAAATACCTCTAGAAGTGAGGAAACAAGAGCAATGTTGAGAAAGATTATAGACACAAATTGGCATAATATCTTCAAATGTGACAATAATCCAAAAAAGAATATGATGAGAACTTAAAACTGGATGCTGTTATAAAACACTACTACGATTACTAGTATTTAACAGGTACGTCAAACATGTTAATGGTGGAGTAAAATGAAAAAAAAATAACAGTGGGACAGAAAAAACACTTTAAAATGTAAAATATCTCCAAATTGGAAATTGAGATGCAATGCGAATGTCACATACAATTTATTGTTGTAAAGTACAAACATGACTTTAAATAGAAAAGTTTAGGGTAAAAAGCGTTTAACTTAAAATTTAGGATTAAATGTTGGAGTTGATATTAAATTGAAAGAGAAAAGGAAGGAGATGGATAAAAATACAAAATACAAAATAATGATGGTCAAGTGCCGTGAGAATTTAAACTTCTTTCAACATTTCTAAATTTTAGCATTAACCTATTTTCTTCCTTTATTTTTCTTCTTTTGTTAAAAATAATAAATTAATTAATTAAAATTAGGAACTATTTCGACTTTGCATTCTGAATATGCATGCATAGTTTTATATTTAAATGCTCTGAACTAGTGAACTTTACAATTTCTCTACCTATTGAAATTCTCCATTATGTGCAATTACCTATCAAATAAGACGAACGAAGCTATACTATTAGATTAAAATGACTAGCTTAACCTCAAATAAATTAACTTGTCGAAGTTTGTTTTGGGTACATGTTGACACCATGTTTGTGTGCTTCAGTTATTTTCCACTTACTGTTTAAGATCCAAATTTAGTACTTAAAATTAATGGATTCAAATCTTGATATGTTCAAATATGTTTGATAACCAAAAATTGAATATTTGAATTAATTAAGTGGCACTAAATTTTTTAAGCAAAATTTGCTCTCAAAAATAAGTGATAAGTATTTATTTACTTATCACTGAATGTGATATATACTCAAACGCATTTAATTTAATACTTAATAATTGGATAATTTAATGGATTCAGATTTTAGATTTTAAATTTCAATTTTCAAAGTTTAGTTTTATCAAACAGCCTAATGTCCTATAATATTAAGTATATTACTGAGCTATTAGTTCTAACACGTCACATCAGACATGTTTCTCTTTTACCACATTTTATGCTTGTGCCTATTTGTTCATGTTTACCTTTTAAGTAGGGCCGCCGTTCCCAACCCTTTTTCACGGTTCTCAAATCAACTGGCTCGATCCTCATATCCTATTAGGGTCGGTAATTTTGACTGATCTGGAGAATTGGGCGGAGGCCGCAACATTTTCTGAGGCAACAACATGAGAGCAAAGTGGAAGAAGAAGCGCATGAGGAGGCTCAAGAGGAAGCGCCGAAAGATGAGACAAAGATCCAAGTAGAAGCTGGATGCCACATGATTTGAACCTGCATCTTTTTCATGACCTGCTTTTGGCTCCTGATGTCAAGCACAGCTCTTATGTGTGGATGAAAGTTTAGCTGGGGAAACTACCATCTTATATGTCTACTGTTCTGCAAGACTCTTTAAAAAATTTACTTTACTTAGTTGTTTTAGTAACTTTTGTGTCTATTCCAGTGTAAGCGGCATGTTGTGTCTAAAAACCTATTTTTCCCTAATATGAAAAAAAAAAAAAAAAAGTAGGGTGAATTTCAACATTTGAATTCTTTACCTCCATAGAATGAGCATTGACCACCAGACTATCAACCAATGGTATAATTTCCACGATAAAATGGTCTTTAGAGTAGGAAAATATACACACACACATGTATGTATATACATATATATATAATGTACTAACTCTAATTAGCCATTTTCTCTCTCTTAGGTGACATGCATAATTATTTGATGGGTCATTTGAATATTTAGAATTTAGCCATATTTGTATCCAACTCCTCTCTAATTAGTTAATTTTTTCATAGTTTTCATCTCTTCTAACAAGTTTTATCTTTTCAAATAAACTTAAAATTGAATATTCATTGATAAATGAATTGCTACATCTTGTGTTTTTAATTGAGCACAAAATTAGTTCTAGGTTTACAACCATTTTTAAAATTTAATTATACATGCACATATACATGTATGTGTGTGTACTTGTGTGTGAAAGTATTAAAAATTTAATTAACCATTTCTCTCTCCTAGATAGCAAGCCTAATTGAAGAAATTTGTAGTTCATTTGCATACTTGAGTTTTATCCATATTTGTATCTAACTCTTCTCTAATTAATATATTATATAATTTTTCTCTCTTCTAACATATATATATATTTAAATAAATTTGTTTACCCTTTGTATCAGTACGGCTTAAATTTACTTAGTTTAATTATTATATCTATAGATTAATTAATGTTTCTAGAAATTAAATATTCCTTCATGAAAAATAATGTTTGGATCTTTAGTATTTAATTTGGTACAAATATATAGTTCTAGATTTATGGTCATTTCATACAATTTTAATTATCTCAAAAAATATCTATCAATTTTTTGCGTATACATTATAGTATTAATCAATATTATTATATCATAGTAAAAGCATGTATAGAAGTTTTTAAAAAGTGGTATGGTAACTAAACACTTAGAATGCATCAATTTTCTAATATCAATTTTAAAGAATTTGTAAGAACATTGACTTGAATTATTCATACTGTATTCACAACAAATTAGAAAAAGAGTAAATCTTATACACACTTACAGTATATATACTATCATTATTGGATCTGTGATATATGTGCAAAAATTAAATTTCAAATTTAAATTTTACATAATCTTTATTCATCCAAAACTGATGATGTATACACTGTCAGTATAGGAAAGGTTAATCCATTAGAAAAAAAATAAAAAGTATGCTAGGCATGAGCTAAATCTATATCTATATAAATTTGAGAAGGGATTTTTAGCAACAAGCCTTGACAAACCTTCCCACTCTCAACTCTATTTTTCTAGCATTTTGCATTTAATTTATTTCGTAAAAAACATCATGGGCACATTACACCCCCATGTTTTCCTCAAACAAGATGTTAACTCCAACTAACACTCCCACGTTTCCCACTCATTACACACCTTACTCCAACTGACACTCCTCACACACCTTCCCACTACAATTAAAACTATTCCAATCAAGAATTTCACTTACATTAAAACTCTTCCAATTCCATGCGCAATATCTCTTTCCACTTGCTGTTGGTATCCTTATTGGCCCTCAAGTTAAATTTCACTCCATACACATCTTCCTATTACAATTAAAACCCTTCCAATCAAGAATTTGCAAATTTGCCAATGCCATATATTACCGTTTCTACTCTTCCAATGCCATATATTGTCCTTTCTACTCTGCCAATGCCATAATAAGATTGCAACCTCGCAAGTATAATGTCAATTGCAACCTTATACTATTCGAGCAAGCAAATTGAATGTTAATAATAGCCGTCAAGTTAAATCTCTAAGTGGACAATTGACTTTAAGGCTGGCCAGGATTGTGCCATAGCCCCCATCTGGGTGAACTTGCCGGGGCTACCTCTTCCTTTCTTTGACAGGAAATTGTTGCTGAAAATAGGCTCGCTGATAGGGAGGGCGCTGCAGGTGGATGCGGCAACATTGAGCATGAAGAGACCATCCGTAGCCAGGCTCCTAATTGAGGTTGATGTGGCCAAGCTTCCAATAAAGAGGCTTTGGCTAAGAGATGACCAACATGGGCAGTGGCAGAAGATGGAATTCGAAAGTTGGCCTGCTTTCTGTGGGCATTGCGAGAGGTTGGGTCATGGGGAGCAAGAGTGCTTTTGCCTCCACCCAGAACGTAGGCCTGTCCGAAGGGAGATTGGGATTCCCAACCAAGCCTACATACCGAAGGAGCACAACTCCTCGGCGAGCAGGAACGACCCATAGTAGTGGTAAGACAGCGAGATGCGGAGTTGGTTGTGGAGCTCCAGGATGGGCTCCAGCAGGGTGGGATAGACTTGCCTGTTGCTCATGTTGTCCAGCCCACAGTGGTGGCAGCAGGTCCGCCTTTGGGGCTTCATGACGTCAGTAAGGAGGATGGGCAGCGGGATGGGCACCAGGGGAGGGGTTTGGATTTGGCGGTGGTTCTGACCGTAGGCGAGGCAACTCAGGAAGACACTATCGCAATAGGGGTGGAGGGCAGCCAACCGGGGAAAGGTGGTGCGGTGGTACTGGACAACTCCTTTGCAGTCCTAGGTTCCATAGAGGACGGGCTGGAGCTGCCGTCCCCTCGAGCAACAAAGGGGTGTTGCTCAGTAGGAGTCCCATCTCCCTTGGAGTCGCCGCGAGCTCAGCCTTTGCTGCGATCATGCTCAATGGACAGGCAGCTTTAGGAGTGCTGCTCGGTCCTTGCCTTGAAGCAGTTTAAGGAGGCTTTGGATCACTGACTGAAAGACTCTCCTCTTCTGGATGCGCAGGTGCCTCAGGGAGCAATGATTGATGCCCACGATGCGGCGCTGCTGAACAACCTTTCCAGGAAAATAGGACGACTCGTAAACTACAACAAGAAGTTGCAGCTATTTTTCTCTCAAGCTAAGTCTTCTACCTTACCTAATGATAAGTCGCATTAATATTCTAGTTTGGAATGTACAGGGTATCTCCCGTAAGGATTCTCAAAGGTATCTGCATAAGTTATGTGTGGATAATCACATAAGATTACTTGTTTTGATTGAGCCTATGACGGATGCTTCGCAATTACCTTCAATTTGTCGTATGTTGCACTTTTCAAAGGGGTGTTCGGTTTTGAAAGGTAAAATGCAGGTTTTGTGGCAGGATGAGCTGGTAGCCCAGCTCCGTGAAGTAGGGGATCAACTGGCTAACATAGAGATAAGTTGGGGGGGATTTACCTTCCTTTTCTCGGCAGTATATGCTAAATGTACACGAGTAGGGAGACGGGAGTTATGGAAGGCGATGGAGTCAATCCATGGCATTAATGAGGGCCCGTGGATGGTGGCGGGTGACTTCAATGTTATTTTGAATGCTCAGGAGCGCTCCGGGGGGCACCTCCCAATCCCCGTAACATGGAGGAATTTAACGACGCGATTTTCAATTGTGGCCTAGCGGAGGTGGACTTCGATGGTTCGGCCTGCACTTGGACAAATGGGGCACTTTGGCAGCGTTTGAACAGAGCTTTATCCAACGCCGCTTGGTCGGAATTATTTTCTACTACTACTGTCTCACACCGAATGCGGGGTCGTTCGAACCATGCTCCGCTCTTGATCAAGAGCGGATACCCAAGACACGGATCCCCGATTTTTCGTTATCTGAATGTTTGGAAACAATACCCGAACTTCTTGTCAGTGGTTCAACAGGCGTGGCATGGGTCGGTTAATGCCGGCGGTATGGTGGGGTTTCATCGAAAATTAGTTAACCTTAAACCGATCCTATGGCAATGGAGTTGGCAAGTTTTTTGTAACATTTTCCAGGCTGTCAAGAAAGCATAGGAGGTGCTCCGTCAGAGCGAGAAGGAATTCGATGAGAGGCGGGATGCATTAGCGAAAAGAAAGTTAGGGGAAACTCGGGCAAGTTATGCGAGGGCGCTGGCTGTGGAGTGCGAGTTCTGGCGACAAAAATTGTCAATCAGATGGCTTCGTGAAGGGGATACCAATACCAAATTCTTTCATTCCGTAGTCAAGCAGCGGCGGAACACGAATTTCATAGGTCGGATAAAGGATGAGACGGGTCGTTGGGTGGAGGACGAGGGTGCCATTAAACACTTGGCCACTCAATTTTATCAAAGCTTGTTCACATCGGAGCGTCAGGACAGGTAGCCCCCTTGTTGAATTTCCTGATCCCAAGAATCACTCATGGGGACAATGTTAAGTTACAGTGCCCTCCTACTTTGGAAGAGGTCAAAGAAGTGGTGTTTTCGCTCTCTCCTGAGAGCGCTCTAGGCCCAGACGACTTTGGGGCTGGCTTTTATTAGACATGTTGGCAAATCATAGGCAAGGATTTGGTCGATGCGGTTTAGGAGTTCTTTCAGGGGGTTCAGCAGCCGAGGGGATTCTCAAGTGCAGCTATTGTGCTGATCCCGAAGGTGCAAGGGGCGGCTCAATGGAAGGATTATCGGCCGATCAGTCTCTGCAACGTGAGCTCGAAAGTGATTTCCAAAATTTTGACGAATCGCCTCCGGGCCATGCTTCCTAGGCTGATCTCCCTCTGGCAGACAGGTTTCGTACCAGGAAGGGCTATTACAGAGAACATTTTGCTAGCTCAGGAGCTAGCTCTGGACCTGGATAGGAAGTTGTGCCATCCCAATTTGATACTGAAACTTGACATGGAAAAAGCATACGATCGGGTGGAGTGGAATTTTCTTAATTTTATGCTTCGCCAGTTTGGGTTCCAGGAACAGGCAATCGATCTTATGTTCAGAACAGTATCGAATAATTGGTTTTCAGTTTTAATCGATGGTTCACCAGGGGAGTACTTTAGGGCCTCTAGAGGAGTTCGGTAGGGGGATCCCCTCTCTCCAGCTATGTTCTTATTGGTGTCAGAATTTTTCGGCAGAGGCCTACAGCACCTCTTCGAACAAAATAAGAGTCGGTATTATGTTTTAGCTGGTTCTCGGGTCCCGTACCTTGCATTTGCTGACTATATGCTAGTCCTTGCTCGCTGTTCGGAGGATTGTTTAGATTCACTGGTAGCGTTCTTCGCGCGTTATCAAGCTTACTTTGGGCAGAGAATAAATGGGGGTAAAAGCTCCTTTATTCTCTCTAACAGAGCGTCGAAGTATACGGTTGCCTTAGTGCTGGAGAAGTTGCAGTTCCAGCAGCAAATGCTACCTTTCGTATATTTAGGAGCCCCTATATCCCGAGGCAGAGTGACATGCATACTGTTTGACCCAATTTTGGCAAAGATGCAAAGTCGTTTGTCTTATTGGAGCTCCCGGTTGCTCTCGACGAGGGGTAAGTTAGTCCTGCTCCGACATGTACTCTCCTTCATTCCAATGTATCTGCTGCAGGTCCTTCAACCTCCACGAGCGGTTTTCCAGAGGCTGGGTAGAATATGCAATGCTTTCTTGTGGGATAAAGTGAATGGTTCGAAGGGCATCCATTGGACCTCATGGGAGAAGGTTTGCTTCCCAACATTGGAGAGGGGCTTGGGAGTGCGATCCTTCGGGGACATGAGTGTGGCCTTTGCATGCAAACTGTGATGGCAGTTACGCTAGAATAGATCACGGTGGGCAGATTTCATGTGTGTGAAGTACATCAAGGGGGAACACCTATCTAAGGTGCAAGTGAGCCGGCCCACAGGGATCTGGCGATGGTTACAGCAGGTTCGCGATTTTATGGAGTCGGGGATTCGGTGGTGCTTGGGTAAAGGGTTTGTCGACTTTTGGTATGATAGGTGGCTCTTGAAGGTGCCCCTGGTTGAGAAAGTAGGCGTAGTTGACCCGCCGCACATGCTAGTAGCTGAGTTTTTTGGAGAGAGGGGATGAAACACTGGGTTGCTACAGGTCTGGTTACCGATGGGTTTGGTTCGCCAGGTCCAGGAGGTTTCCTTACATCCGGACCAGGAGGATGAAATGGTGTGGGTAGGGTCTTCATCGGGAGTTTTCTCAATCGAAGACGGGTGGGAGGCCCTGCGGCAGAAAAGAAATCTCTCTAGGGCTGATAGGTTCATATGGAATAGAGTCCTGCAGCTCAGAATCTCCTTCCTAGTGTGGAAAGTGCTGCGTAATATGGTTTCGGGGGATGTAAATTTGCAATGGCGGGGCATCAAGCTGGTGTCTCGGTGCTGCTGTTGCTCCTTGCATGAAGAGTCCTTGACTCACCTATTTCTCGACGGGGCAGTAGCGGAGCAGGTTTGGGGTTTCTTTCGAAGACGGTTTGGAATTCTTCATACTAGTCCTCTCAATCTCGGGGACTAGTGTCTCTCTTGGTTTGCTTCTACTTCATGCAGTTCCGGCAAAGCATTATGCGGACTGCTCTTCCCTTCCCATGTTTAATTTTATGGTTGCTTTGGCAAGCACGGGAACAAAGTTCAAGGTTTGAGGGACTTCGGATAGAGCCGCAGGGGCTTATTTGGTGCGGTGCGGCAGTGAGGTGGGGCGAGTTGGGAGGCAAATTATGTCCTTGGCGCACTTCAAGGGTGACTCGAATGATCCATGGGTGTTATTTGCTGCTTGCGCGCCACAGGCAACACGGGCGGTTGCTGATTTCTTGGAAGCCACCGCCACAGGATGTCGTCAAGTTGAACACAGATGCCAGTGTTTCAGGTAGGAGGGTATCGGGAGGTGGCTTGCTGTGGGACCATGATGGTGGCTTGATCTTTGCATTCTATAAGGAATTTGGGGATGTTGACGTGCTGACCGCCGAGAGTTAGGCATTACTGCAGGGTTTGCTCTTCTGCAAAAGGGTTCGGGTTCAGAGGCTATTAGTGGAGGTGGACTTGGCGGGGTTGGCCCACTTGCTGGACTCAGGGGCCTTGGCAAAATGGTCGTTATGTAACACATTACGGCATATTCGAGCCATGCTTCAGAGCTTCAATACCACTGCTAGACACATATTCAGAGAAGCGAATGCCGCGGCGGATAAATTAGCAACGATGGAGGCTTAGGCTGACTTTTTTACCACAACCTTCCAACAACTTCCGAGGGATGTTAGAGCTGTTATACTTCTAGATAGCAGGGAAGTTCCTTTTGTTCGAGCACAAATTGTGAGAGAGTAGAACCCTGGGCTCTGCTTTCTGCTTCAACAATGTAATTTGGTCTTCTTAATAAATAAAATCTATTGAAAAAAAAGTGATAGTTTATAAATAATGGAGATGTTTTTATCATATATTGAACTATTGTTACAAGTTTCATTTTTTTAAATATACTTTCATGTGCCCGTGATTATAATATTTTACTATTTTTAAATTTCTCCATAGATTATAAATTTTTTTTTAAAAATGTAATCTGCTGTGCGTAGCACGGGTATTTATACTAGTACTCGTATAATTTGAGAGGAGATTAGGAACTTATATTGACATTGGAATAGCTTCAAATTTAAGGGCAAAAAGGAATCCAGGATAACTGGAAAAACAAAAGTTTTGTGGATCCAAATGGATACATCTAAAAGACTATGGGATTAACTTGAAAATGACACGAAAGTAGATCGAGCAAAATAAATTTAACCAAATCTGAAAATTGAAAATTTTCCACTTGTCTATATATCCTTCAACGAACGTATTTAACCTTTCTTATTTCCTTGCACGCGCCCGCAATTCGTGGTGTCAACAGAGAAACTTAGTGGACTTTGGTGGCAGACTCATTTGAAACTAATTTAAACTTAAATGGAAAATTTTGATAACCCAAGGAATACACTTTCGTTTAAAGTTCAAAGACCAGGATGCTCACTTTACCTAAATTTTATGAGCTTCATAGATAGAATCACCATGACATATAGATGTGATGCGTATTCCACAAAAAGATAGCCTTAAGCATGGAGTCAATGGAGGAACTCAAATCAATTTGTTCTACTGTAATTGTGGTTGCCAATTTGGCAAGCAAGGCCTTAATTTTTTTTATTAGATCCGAGAGTTTTTTCAAATTTTGTATGCCAAATTTAGGATTTTTAGGCCCTCCCATCAAAATTCATCCTAGAATTTGAGCTTGAACTAGTTGAACAATAGATTAGACAGTATTAACATACACAAATGTTCATTGGTTTACTGGTGATTTATTTGAGTTTGAAATCTGTTGGAACTTCAAAGTGTAATCTCTATTATTTTTTAAATGTATTAGATATATTGATTTTTTTCAAATTTGTTCATTTCCTGGCATGTGTCAATGTACTCTCTGTCATTAATATAGATCTGATGAAATAAAAATATTTTTTTATTTTATTAGAAAAAGAAAAATAAGTAGACCCGCTATATTAGACCTAATGACATTTTCAATTTGTTGTTACAAAATTTCTTTCTAATAATGATGACAAGCATTGTTCTTTGCCTTTAGAAAATGATCTTCAACCATTTGACTTACTTGTATCTCTTGATTAGTTCTTACGAATAAGACCCCAAAAAAACCAAGAAAGTTAGACCCATTTGGTTGGCCGTGCTTCAAAGTCCAAGAAGTTGGGGGGAATCCAGAATTTGTATTCCAAGTCAATTGTCAAGGTTCAAATTACATTCCTTTTCACCATTACGAGGTAGCCAAGGTCCTGTCTAAATCAACTTGACCATTCTTCGAAAAGGAAAAAAGCTGGACCCTTCTTGTAATGACTTATCCAGATTCTTCAGCAATCCAACCAACCATTTGTTGTTTAGAGGTCCATATCATACATATTGCCAGTTAAAATTTCTCTATAAGTATTTTAATTTTTGTTCAATTGAAGTGTTATTGAAACTTGGATAAAGTTATTACAAGAAACAGCAAAATCAACAGAAGTAATTCCATTAGTATCCAAAAAAAAAAAAAGTAAAAAAAAATTTCTCTAACTTTTTAACTTTTACTGATACAATTACCTCAGCACAATTTCAAGTGTTGGCATTATGCTTGTGCACATTTTACCTTTTCTGATACATACTTTCATCACATCATTTTTGGCCGATATACCTCGTGGGTTCATCCTATCTTTTTTATTTTTTGACGCGGAAGTGAAAAAGATTTAAACAGAGTAGTTTCACGAACTAATTCCATAAGAAAGAACTAATACTCGATACCAAATGTAGCCTTTTTTTAAAAAAAAAACAACCTATCTACAAATCTTACTCTTTTATTTTTCATAAGATTGTGTATAACTTAGAATTGTGTGATTAATACAATAGTTTACAATTCACCGATATTACAATTTGATCTACACTTGGAGGTATAAATACTCGTCAACAAAACATTCTATCAAAGAGGACTATATAATAGTTTGATTGTAAATTGAATGACAAGTAAATTTTCAACTATATAATAGAGGAATTATTTTATCAAAGAGACAAATTTAAGTGATAGGTGAAACAAGAAAAATGAAATGCTGCCCTTAATATAGTACGTATGTTTATTAGTTTAATATGCTTAATGATCTAATAGCCAATAGTCAGAAACTTGTCGAATCAAATATTTAAATTACTTTGCTTCTTGATCTGCATCAAATCATTGACTTACAAAAATTTTTATTATAGATTTTGTAAAATAATAATATTTTTCTCTTTATTTATTAAAAAAAAGAGTAAAAATTTTTGTAAATCACAAAATTTGAATTCAAGATGTGTCAATGACTCATTGATAAGCACAACATAATGGAATTTATTTGTCATTGTCATCATCTGTTATTTAAACTTGTACGCATCCTTTGGCACGAGGGAATTGCTCTACCATTTTCTATTTCCTCGTCTCTACCCACTTTTACTTTTCAAATATTTCGTCAGATTTGAAGATTTTCTAGTCTTACTAATTAGTGTTCTTTGCGGAATTTAGAAGTGACTAGATAGACAGAAGCTTCACATGGTTTATAGCCTGTGAAATGTGTACCTCAAAATTTCCTCGTGAAAACGACAGCCGACAGGTAATGTGTTTTCTGATACCTAATTCTCCAAAAAAAAAAAGGAAAAGAAAATTAAGTTATGAGACTTGCAAGGATACTATGGACAAATTATATTTTGTACCCTAAAACTTTATATTAATTCCCATATTGCATCCTTAACAGTGTTATCCACCCACTTTGATCCAGTAGCTAACAAGCGTCTAGAAACATTAACCAAAAGCCGCTCTGAGAATCACATTTTCTATTAGTTTCGTTATGCAGCACCCTTAAACTTCTGATTGGTTTATAAATTGCATTTTTCTCTTTTAACAAATGACATTGTACTGTTGAAAATTATTTACAGATTGACATTTCCCTGCAAACCAACAAACTGCAAACCATGCACCTGCTTTGTCTAGTGGGAATGATTGGATTATCAAATTCTTAATGTGGCTATATAGTTCAGCCCAAAAAGATTCCGAAAAGAATAATGCAATGTATCACATAGAATTTCTAATGTCTTAAAGTATTACGACAATAATTTCTATTATAAGACTTTAAGATTAGACGCCACTAAAATACACTAATAAAGTTTTTAATTTTCAGTGCTCATGCATTGAAATATGTTAATGGTGGACTAGAGTGGGCAGAAAAAACACTTTATTTTTCAAAGCCGATGGTTGAAATGCAATGTATCACATAGAATTTATAGCTGAAAGTATAAACTTGAAGGTGTTGTTTCTAACCAACTTTTATTTTTCCTTTTTTGCAAAAAGTGCCCAATATCAAATTTGGGATTCAATCTAGAAATTTATATAAAGTTCATAAATGCAACATGGAATTATCTTATATGCAATTGATCTACATTAACATAGGAGAAAAAGAAAGACAAAGATAAACTTTTTACCGCTTTCTATGCGTGTGTCTAGTTCTTTATATTCATCATAGAGGAAGGTGATTATAATCCGACCATTATTAAAATTGGAGTCAAAGAATTGGACACTGTTGAACGTAATATGTTTTGAGGGAAGAGTAGGAATTTAAATTTGCATTGGAATGGCTTAAAAAACAAGAATAAAAAAGGTTCCTATATAATTTGGGGAAAAAAAGTTTTAAGGGTCCAAGTGGATGCTTCTAAAAGATTAAAGGATTAATTTGAAACTGACACAAAATTCAACTGAGGAAAATGAATTTTAACCAAATCTTGAAAATCGAAATATCTTTTCCCCCATCTCCAAGTACGCCACCTCTACTCGTGGCGTTCCCGTCTTTTCTTCACATAGCTTTTCCCCTACTCGAAAGTCAAATCTAAATCTACCTTTGTAATTGTAAAGAATCAGATCATTATTTAGGTGATTCAGCCGAAAGAAGAAAAACCAAAAAGATGTTTATTTAGGCGTAATATATGTGAAGAAGACAAAACTTTAGAGCCGACCATAACACAAAATGGACCTTCCTGTACGAAACAAATCACATGCACGATGAAGACAACTACAGCTTAAAAACGATTTACACAAAATCAACACACAACCAAGTGAAAAGATTTTTTGTATGTATATAAAAAAGAAGAGAATTTCAATCAATTAGAGAAAGCCGAACCACTGGTAACAAATACGTGAAAAACATGCAACAAAAAAAAACAACGGATAAAAGGGATTTTCATCACGTCTTAGAAATCAATAAAGAAATAATACTATAAAGCTCCAAAATTTTCTTACAAACACAGATTCTCTGTAGCTCCAATGCATGATTCGAGCATGTTTTCCACGGACAGATTATATAAATTTTAGTTTCAAACTCTGAAACAATTGATTTAACAAGTTTTAGTTTAAAGGCCAAGTTTTTCTCCTATAAGTTTTTTTAACAACTTTATATATATTAACCCAAAAAACTCCTCAAAATTTTTAACATACACACTTCAAAAATATAAAAAAATACAAAAAAAGAATTCCCTTCTTTCCTTTCTTTTTCTTCCTCCCCCACATCAACCCACCACCACCTCCGGTGCCGGTCACCTCTTCTGACACCGGCCATCTCTTCCGGAAAAGGAAAAAGAAAAGAAAAAGAAAAAAATTTATATCTTAAAAATTTTTTCTCCAACTTTTGCAAAAAGTTACAATAAAGTTTAAATAAGTTTTAGTTTCAAACTCTGCTTCCAAACAGATTGGACCAAATTGATTTAAAAGACCCCAATCCAACAAGAACATAGAAAATAAAGAAAATAATAACCATAAAAAACTCTCATTAAGAGACAAAGAAATTTTTACAAGGAAAATGCTAGACAAGAATAAACTCTTACTAGGAGAATCCTAGAAGAGAAATTTTATTTCAAAAGCAAAGAAAAAAACAATTGGGAGAGAGACCAGGGGAACTGGAGAATGAGAGGTGGAGTTCGTTAGCTGAAGAAATTTTTGAAAGAAGAGGGAAAGAAGGGGTGAGCAAATAAAGAGATAAATATAAAGAAGTATCCAAATGCATGTGCACTTGATTTCTACATGACCTTTTTCTATTCGTGGTCTAACGGCAGGATACGCATGCCAAATAAAATAATGTACTCGTTATGAAATTCTAACATTATCATGCATCCAGTAAACTGCGTATAATAAATGGATTAATTTTATATACACTGTTAGTGTATACACTATCACTATTAAATATATGACACATGTACAAAATTTAAATTTAAAATTCAAAAGTTGCTCATGTGTCATTTATCTAACCGTGATAGTGTATACACTAACAATGTATCTAATTTTTTTTCCAAGACGGTAACATGATATTAATCATAAAACTAATACAAAATCAGAGCAACTGCTCCATTAAGTCTGCTTGAGCTAGCTCCAACAGCCATGCTGGGAAGTCACACTTCCATTCAGCAACTTCTATCAAACTTATAGATATTTTGCTAGATGGTAACTCACAAAGTTGTTTATTCTTCTAGTGAAGGAAAAACAACATTCATCAAAGTCTTTTTTCAACCTCTAGATATCTAACAGAATGGTTGCAATTTTGGCCTCCTCTTCCTTTGCATTGATCTTATCCACTACTAGTTTACAATCAGATTCAAATTCTACTTTCCTCTATCCTTTTAGTCTGGCAATTACCATTGCTTCCCTAGCGCCAATGCTTCCTCTATTTTTGCATCTACACAGCTTTTGGTTTGGCACGCCCAGGTGCTTATCAGCTTTCCTTGGCAGTTCCTAGCCACGGTACCCCACCCTGCTTTGTTGATCTTCCTATTCAAGGCCGCATCTGTGTTGATTTTGATCCAATTTGCTTGTGGTTTTTTCTAGCCCCTGTCCACCTCTACCTCTCCTGTTCCTTGATCTTCTTTTACTGTCCCATCCTCCTGAGCCATCTGGTATTCATTCCATTTTGGTACCGTCTTGTTAACTGTTATCATTGGATCTCTGCTCTTATTATTGAATTGCTTATCATTCCTAGATTTCTAGATTTGCTACAGAATGTTCACAGTGAGAGCTATATGCTCCCTTCCATTCTCCCTATCCACAACCCTTCTGAGCTCTTCCCACTAATGCCAAAATTGTTGCTAAACACCTCCAATCCATCGCAATTCAATGGAGCAGCTTTCCATATTGCTCTAGCGTTGCTACAAAGAAATAACTTGTGCTCCAGTGTCTCAACATTTTCACCACAACACCTGCACACTTGGTCTTCTTTTGCACATTCCTCCTTAACCACTGTATTAGTTGGCAAAATTCCTTGCAGACATTTCCAAATGAAATGTTTTAGCTTACTCTTCATGTTCAGACCCCATAAAAAATTCCAACTTTGAGACTTGATCCTGCTGCTGCTGCTTGATTCTGATGTTCTTTTGCGATAGCTGTTCCTCTTCTTCATTTCTTTTACTTGTCTATAGCTAGATTTGACTGTATATGCTCCTGTACTTGATTTTGCCTAGTAGATCCTACTTTTAATTTCCCCAGACTAAATGGTATCCTCAATATGTGCATTCTATCATTTTCCTCAAACTCCTGCAGAAGCAAATCTCTATTCCATTTTCCATCTTTGATCAGCTCATACACCCTCTGGATTTTACTATCTAATTTCTTCTGTGATTTTATTTTCCATCGTCAAAACCAAATAGCCATCTGTCCTCCCATACCTTAATGGTTTCACCATCCCCCACTCTTTTCCTCATCCCTTCTTCCAATACTCCTTTTGCACTCAGTAAGCTCTTCCAGCACCATGAGTCTGTGCCTATTTGTTGTGTCTCCCAAATTGACTTTCCTGAAAAGTATTTGGTTTTCATGATTCTACTCATCAGTAAGTCTGGTCTTGTCAGGATTCTCCATAGTTGTTTCCCCAATAAAGCCAAGTTAAAGTCTTACAGGTCCCTAAAACCAAGTCCCCCATCTGCTTTGAGATCAGTCATTCTTCTCCACTTAAGCCAGTGAATTTTCTTTTCATTCTCCTTCTAAACCCACTAGAACTTGGCCATCTCTAAGCATATGTTTCTACATAATTCCTTAGGCAATCTGCAACAGGACATCACATAGGTTGATAGGGATAAGATTACAGACTTCAATAGAATCTCCTTGTCAGCTTGACTCAGAAGTTTTTCCTTCCATCCTCTAAGTCTGTTTACTGTTTTCTGTCGAATGAAATAAAAAACTTGCCTTTTTGATCTTCCTATAACTAGAGCCAGTCCTAGATATTTGCTCTGCTAAACCTGCTTCATACCTACAAGCTTCTTGAGCACCTCTTCTTTATGCTTTTCTTTTACATTTCTGCTGAAGAAGATGGATGACTTCTCTTTGTTTATCAGTTGGCCTGATGCTCTACCATTGACTTCCAACACCTTCATGAACTGAGCAGTCTCATCAGTTTTGGTTCGACAAAAAGTTAGTGAATCATCTGCAAAAAAAAAGAGATGGGACAAGATGGGAGCTCCATTAGCAATCTTCATTCTAGACATAATGCCCTGTCTATTGGCCTTTTTTAATAATGCAGAGAACCCTTCAGCACAAATCAGAAACAAGTAGGGGGATAAAGGATCACCCTGTCTTAATCCTCTAGTAGGCTTAATGAACCCCCTCTTTTCCCCATTAACATTTATGGAATAAGTGACACTGGTTATGCACTCCAGAATCCATTGAATCCATTTTGGGCAGAATCCCATTTTCTGCATTACCTTTGCCAAGAACACCCATTCTACCCCATCATAATCCTTAGACATGTCTAGTTTAATAGCCATATAACCATTTTTTCCAGTTCTTTTATTTTTTAGGGAGTGAATACTTTCATGAGCAATAAGGACATTGTCTAAGATCTACCTTCCAGGAACAAAGACAGATTGGGAAGGGCTAATGCAACAATCAAGGACAGTTTTGAATCTGTTTATCAATACTTTTGATATGATTTTATAGATGACATTGCACAAACCAATAGGTCTGTACCTTGTGATCATGGTTGGGGAATCAGATTTAGGGATGAGACTAATCATGGTTTCATTTATAGACTTGAGAATATGGCCAGAATGAAAGAAATCTTGGAAAAAATTTTGGAAGAAGAAAGGAGACATACCATCTAGCCCTGGAGACTTGTTAGGATGCATGGAATTCACTGCATGGCTAATTTCCTGTTCTGAAACTGGTCTGATCAGCTTTCTGTTCATCTCAGCAATTATAGTCTGTGGGATCCCTTCCAAGATATCACTGAAATCAGTAGGATTATCAGTTGTGAACAATTGCTAAAAATAGTCCACAATTTTCTCACTTATCTCCTCCTCATTATTGCACCACTCCCCATTTTTCCTTTTTAACACATTAATTTTATTCTGTCTTCTCTTGCTCATCACACTAGTATGGAAAAAACTAGTATTCTTATCTCCCCCTTTAAGCCATTTGAACCTTGCCTTCACTCCAGTAGATTTCTTCCCTCTTATAAGCATCCACCAGCTTCTTTTTTAGCCCTATAGTCTTTACTCTATCTTCACTATTATTACTCTCCCTCAATTCTTTGATCTCCTTTTTTATTTGATCTATGTATTTTTTTAATTCATTCCAGTTCAGAAGATTTATTCTAACTTGTTTTATCTTGCTTTGCACCCTATACAGTCTAGACCCCTACTGATTAGTATCCCATGCTTCCTTTACCACTTCCCCCACACCATCTCGCATAAGCCATCTCCTGTCGAACATAAATCTCCTTCTCCTTTTCATTTCTACATAAGTAGTATCTAAAATCAAAACACAATGGTCAGAAGCTTCAGTTTCAACATTAGTACACTTAGCCTTTCCAAAGTTGTCACACCATTATTTACTTCCCATTATCCTATCAATTCTCTCTTTAATCTCTTCCTTCTTGTCCTAGTTATTACACCAAGTCCCAGGTACCCCCTCAAACCCAATATCAATCAACATATTCTTATTGATAAAACTGTTAAAGATTTCAAAGCTAGTATCTGACCTGGTTCTACCTCCCCACTTTTCCCCATTAGAAGTGATATCATTTGGATTCCCCATGATTGCCCAACAATCACCCCAAATTTGTTTTCTTCTCTCTATAACCTTCCATTGTTGTTCTCTAAGTTTATCATCTGAACTAGCATATATGCACACACACTACCAGTCTCTTTTCCCCTCATGATCAGCAATTAACAACTCGATAATAAAACTTGTAAACAAATTTTTTTCACATGAACATCATTTTTCCAAATAACAACCAGACCTCCAGCAATACCCGCTGGATCTGCTACAAATAGGTTATCAAACTTTACCCATTGTTTAACACTGTTCATAAAACTCTTTTTTTTTTTTTTGTCTCTGATAGAAAAATTAGAGAAGAGGAGTGGACTCTAACAAGTTCCTTGAGTTGGGGAACTGTCAAGGGGCTCCTCGCACCTCAATAATTCCAAACCAGAACTCTCATTTGGATATGGGAACCCCATTAAGGGAGGGCTCCACCACCTTAGTAATCATCAGCACATCTTCAGTCCTCTCAAGCAACCTGGCCTTCTTTTTATTCTCTGATTCCCTCTTATTCCCTACCTGATCTCCTCTATTGACATCCTTCTTTCTTTTTCCTGTTTCCAGCTCATTCAGATTTTTCCCTACCTCAGAAAGGGGTTTTCTTCTACTAACTTCCTGCACTAGTCTCTTCCATGTTTTACTAGTCCTATGATCTCTTGTACTGGTCTTGGTCGTCTTGCATGCATAATTTGTTTCCTTCACCCTTTCTCCCCTCATCTTCCCCACCATTCCACCTTCAAAACTGCTGTTACTCTCTCCATCAACCCACATAATATCTTTACTGCCTTCTCCCTTCTTAACATTCTCCTCTTCTATCACTTTATACCTTTGAATCCCTCATCCCCTATCCTTTTTTGTTATTTCCTTAACTTCTTCCTGTGTATAAGGCTCTACCTTGCTCTCTTCCCCCCTGCTAGATGTTTACCTACTCCTATAATCTCTTGTCTCTCTTCAAACCCACCAGCTTTTCACCTCCTAGCTACTCCATTCTGAGCATCACCTCCTAAATTTGAGGTTCCTGATTTTCCAGAGGCACTGTGGAATTCTTTAGTGTAAGTTAGTAGAGGATACTGTTGAATTCCAACTTCCTCTTCTAGATTTTGTTCGCTATATCCTTCTCTCTCTGGCTTCTCATCTTCCCTCCCATTCTTGAATTTCTTATTAGGACTCCTAGGAAAGCTAGCTCTAAGCCAGTTACCATATTGATTTTCCTTATCCATGTTCATTCTCTTCCTAATGCAATTTCATTCATTATGTCCTGTCAGGCCACAACAGAAACAAAAATCTGGACATTTTTCGTATTTAGATTCAATCCATCTTGTCACACCATTGCTTTTAACCATAATTCCCCTAGGTAAAGGCACTTTAAGATTTAGTTTAGCAAGAATTTATAAATGTCTACCATCCTTACCTTCTCCTTGGGGAATAATAACCTCTCTGACACCGGTAAAGATGCCTCCTATTTTGCGCCTAGCTTTCTTCATAGCCCAATAAAGATGTATATTCCAGATCTGGACCCATACTAGAGTCTTACTAAAAGCCATCTTCGCTTCCTTCAACCCTGCTTTCCATTCCAGCAACACCAAAGGCTGACCATCATAGATCCATGGTCTTTTGCTTAGCACTAGCTCAATGTCCTTCCTACTCTCAAACATAAATTGGAACATATTGGCTCTGATCTCTGTAACTTTTAAATTTCTTAGTTAAGGCCACATATTACATGCAAAGCTCTTCATATCGGTAATATTGGCCTGTTCCCCTCCCCCCCAGACTTTACCAATTAAAGTCAGTTTGCATTCCTTTATTCTTTTTTCCAGCTTCTTATTTTCCAGACAAACTCCCTCCCTTTCACTCTCGGATAAAGGGAATTTCCTCAAAACCTCCTCTATACGCTCCATCTCAGAAGATCCCACAGTCTAAACTACTTCAAGTTCCAAATCTTGCAGGTCCAGTCCAGCTCTTGAAATCGCCACCATTTTCCACTTCTCCATACTTTGTCTCTGCGGCTGAACAGTAGAGCCCTAGGACCAGGGATCTAGGATGAGGGACTTGAAAAACTCAAACAAAAGAAGAAAGAGAAAAGGAAAAGAGAAAAGGAAAAAAGGAAAGGAAAGGAGAAGAATGAGAAGAAAAAAAGAAAAAAGAGAAAAAAAATCGGATTACACTTCTTGCCGAACTAGATGGATGAATTTGTATGGCTATTAACTAGAAATGCTCTTGCTATTTTAGGATAGATTGATGTTCTCAACAAAGAAGCTTAAAATGGAATGAATCTCTTTAAAGTTCAGACAGAATTCTATCAGGATAGATTCAGTTATTTTGGGATTTGGAATTTGAAAAACTGTTAGGAAACTTGCCTCCCACGAGAGGGGGATTTCTCTCTCCAGAATAGAGAAAAAAAACTCTCAGAGTGAGAGACTAGTTCAATAGTATATATAAAATTTACTCATAATAAATTGCTATCAATATAAACTTTTGCTAATTAGATAATAGTGGAGCCACCTATTAGCCAATTTTAAACTCACCATTAGTGTACTTCAGGTTAATTGTCCACTAATATTGTAAAAGGTTTTAACACAAACCACAAAACAACTAAACGGATTAGTTGCTCATACAGTTAATAGGTTTAGTGTGGCGGGGACGGGATTTTTAAAAAGTGGGGCTGAACTCAAAAATGTGGCAAATTTTACTTTACGAGTGTAAATTTGAAAATCATAAAATGTGCATTAATTCTTTGTGACTATATCGCTTAATGATTTGGTCTTTATATATAATCCCAAATCAATGTAAATTATTTTAAACCAAATTTCTATATGAAGAAGTTTTTTATGGTCTTAAGATGATTTTTAATAGAGTAATAATAAAAAATAAGTCTACAAACCATAAGTGGGAAGCAATTTCCCCAATATTGGATCAAGATACATGATAATATATCAAATTCGTATAACTATTCATGTCTCTACCTTCTCATTTCTTATGTACGGGGAAAAAAAATCTCTTTGCTTTAATACCGAATTTCAGGGAGGTAATACATAAAATTCTAAAAAAAAACATGTATTATGAAGTTAAATTATGTATATGAACTAACTAAATAGAAATTTAAAAGTATTTAAAGTCTAAAAGATAATAATTTTCATGAGGCAAAAATTAGATTGGGGGGAAAATCTTCAAAGTATTCAGGAATCAAAAGGACTTTTTCATAACTTGGGAGCAGCTGCCCCCTAGCCCCCTTGTGACTCCACCACTGCCGACTGCCATAGAAAAACAAAAAAGATTGACATAATCACTTAAATTTGACTGATATATGAAACAAAGTCGGTAATGCAAGAAGTTAGAAGTTTTAACTATTTATCCTTATTTGTCTTCTTAAAGAGGACAAACAAGACGATAGAGAAACCCAAGTTGGATTCATTCAATTAGCCAATAAAACTGTCTGTTTCCTTTTAGAACCAGTAAGGAAGGTGAAAACATCTATCGGTTAGACCAAGGACCGCCATGCTTGAATACCTTATTCCATCCGGCAGCCACAGGTTTATGGATAAAAAAAAAAGGGATTTGGGCGCCTCAATAATTGCTAAATGATGAATAAGGCAAAATTGATTGCATGAGATAAATTGATTTTCAACGGTTGAGATCAGTTTTTGTATAGCTTGCATGAGATAAATGTTAACATATTTTAGACGTAAAATTGTAAATTTCGATATAGGTCAAATAATTTTTTTTGCATGAATTATTACTTAAATGGTATATGCATTTAAGTATGAATTAATTTATTCTACATTATCAACGTATCAATTTTTTATCAATCTGAAGGAATTTAAGTGCATGACATATACTTTTTATTTAAATGTAAGTATTATATATATAATTACTAGTGTAAAAAATCTTATTATACAAATCCATTCAAGTATTCAAGCAATTTTGTATGATAACAGCTCGGATCAAATTTCAACAAAACAATAATAATAATAATAATATTAATAATAATATTAATAATAATAATGTTAATAATAATAAAATAGGGCAGCCACACATTGTTGGTCAAGATACAAAGAAAGTGTCCAGCCATCAGAAGTGGGACCTTTCAAGTTAGATGGTCGAACAAGGCAACTGGAATTTAAGTCATGTGTTGTTGGTGGGCCAAATGGAAATTTCCATCCATTTACAACCTTTCGACCACTACATGATTTTCAAGTGCTCTCAGAGTCTCCACTCCTGCCAGCTTTCGCCTATAAATTGCCACCCCAAAATCCAACTCCCACGCACAAAACACACATTTAGGCAAGAAAAATAGCCACCACAAAGGCTAGTAAGATGGAGAACTTCCCAGTAATCAACATGAAAAACCTTAATGGTGACAAGAGAGCTTCCACCATGGATATTATAAAGGATGCTTGTGAAAACTGGGGTTTCTTTGAGGTACTACACATTCCTTTTTTTTTTATTTTCTTTCTGATATAAGGCAAACTAGTGTACCTCATTTTGTTTTTTTGATGTAACAAACTGCTGTACCTAGGATTTTCATGAGTTAGTTTTAATTTTAATGGTTCTAAGAAGTTTACATTATTAACTTTTGTTTCTTTTCATTTGAAACTTTGATGTAGTTGGTGAACCATGGAATCCCACACGAGATGATGGACACAGTTGAAAGATTGACAAAAGGTCATTACAAGAAATGCATGGAGCAAAGGTTCAAGGAGTTGGTGGCAAGCAAGGCTTTAGAGGGTGTACAAGTTGAGATTACTAATATGGATTGGGAGAGCACATTTTTCTTGCGCCACCTTCCTGTCTCAAACATTTCACAAGTCCCTGATCTAGATGAAGAATACAGGTAATAATTATAGCACATTTCCCACTTCAAGAAATATTTTGAAGCAAGTCTTATGTGGATAAGTAATGATTTTGCTGACAGAAAGAAAACTAAAATTTTTTTGAAGAAATCATCAGTATGAATTTGTCTTTATGTTACTTGTAATAATTCATAGCTTGGTTGTTAAAGGTTGTAAATTTCAGTATTTGTTAACATTTTATTTGCGTTCTTAGCACAGATTTTCTTCTCATCTTTGTATTAGTAGAGTGTTGTTGGAAAGTTATTCAAGACAAGATCTTAACAGGAACATGAAAAGCATAAATACTGTTGCGCTATAGTTAGTTCCTAGGTCCCAACACAACAGGAAGTTTTGAGCTGATTGAACATGCTACACATGGAGCCATACTTCTGCGTCCCTTCTCAAGAAACAGATAGATTTGGATTTCCATTCAGGTTTATCAATAAAATAGCCTTTCATCAGACACAATTATTGACAACTTCGCTTAAAATATGCTAAAATAGTCCCTGGTCAACGCCTAAAAAGCAAGATATATCCATAGCTCTGTCATAGGCTATTTTTCTCTTTCTATTATTTCGACCTATCCCATCAAATTTTCCTCATTATTTTTTTCTTGTGATGCAGGACCATCATGAAGGAGTTTGCTGTAAGATTAGAAAAACTGGCCGAAGAACTTCTTGATTTACTATGTGAAAATCTTGGTCTTGAGAAGGGCTATTTGAAGAAAGCCTTTTATGGTTCAAAAGGTCCCAATTTTGGCACCAAGGTTAGCAACTACCCTCCATGTCCCAAGCCAGAATTGATTAAGGGACTTCGACCACACACTGATGCTGGTGGGGTTATCTTGCTTTTCCAAGATGATAAAGTAAGTGGTCTACAACTCCTCAAGGGTGATCAATGGGTTGATGTCCCTCCAATGAAGCACTCTATTGTGGTCAACCTTGGTGACCAACTCGAGGTACACTTTAATTTCTTGGGATTAAAAATTTATACTTTTATAAGTAATATGATAAAGAAACAATAGATTTCTTACTTTCATACCAACATATTACGTATAGTTACACTTGTGCCTCATAAATCAATATTACTTATGAATAGATTATTTCTCATAAAAATTACTTATAATTACGGAATATCATACTAGATTTAGAGGGGTGATTGTAATTTGTAAGCAACACTAAACATCAATATTAATTTATGCAAAAATTAACAAATCGAATTGACAGTTTATTCATTTATGCCTTTTTATTTAGGGTTCTAATTATGTTACAAATTAATCACAGGTGATTACCAATGGAAAATACAAAAGTGTGCTCCACAGAGTCATAGCTCAAACAGATGGAAATAGGATGTCACTTGCTTCATTCTACAATCCAGGTAATGATGCAGTTATTTATCCAGCACCAGCAGTACTGGAAAAAGAAGCAGAAGAAAGAAAAGAAGTCTACCCAAAATTTGTTTTTGATGACTACATGAAACTCTATGCTGGACTTAAATTCCAGGCCAAAGAGCCAAGATTTGAACTCATGAAGAACGTGGAAGCCAATGTTACCATGGGTCCAATTGCAACTGCTTAGACTCATAGGAATAAAACAGTGCTAGGATGTTTTCTTCTCCCTCTTATGTTTTCTACTTATTATTATTATTTTTTTATTGTGGGGGTTGTTGGTTATTCCTAGTCATTTGTTGCTCCAGACAGGAGGATCCTTTCTACATCTGAGGGACCAAAATTTATAATGTAGCAAGAATTCTAAGACAAAGAAATAAAATAAGCTATACATTTCTCCAAAATCATTTGTGGCTACTGTTGCAAAGCTATATGGTTGATTGACCTAATATTTGGTTTAATTGCTTTTAAAAGTCCTTAAATTTTCTCAATTATTAGACACTCAACATTTTACTTTAATTTATGAATGCCGGATCAATTTAGTCCTCAAATTTCTAACAAATCTGACAAATCAAATATCTGGTACTTCGAACAGAAACACAAAATTATGTTTGGAACTATGAATTACAGTTATCAAACTTAAGTGAGAAAACTTAAAAGGAGCAGCATGGCCGAGAACTTAAAATTGGCAATATCCTTCAAAAGCCACTTTTTGGTACCAAATCAGGAATAACATAAACAAGTCATCAATAGCCAAGACAAGCCAACGATTTGTTGACTACTAGGTTTAAATGAAAAAACAAAAAAAACCATTCAACATTCACCACATTTACGCTTTGCCCCCTTCAACTAAACAAACAGGCAGTTTGCCCCACTAGCAAATCTGATTAGTGATTTTGTGGTCAAAAGTCAAAAGCAAGCCAAGTTGTCCTCAAGCTGACAGAAATATGGTTGATACTAAAGGTCAAAAATTTTTAGAGTTAAATATATTTTGTAGAATCATTTAAGAACCAATTGATAATTGGGATGTAGTTTAGAGGAAAATCAAGGTTGATTGGTGAGATAAAAAAAGTTGTGTGTAAGTTCAAGAATTTTCTCGTTGTTTTTTTCTTTCTTTTTTTTTCAAGTTTTTTCTCGAAAGACATGTCACTATTATCCCTCACCTTTTATATATCACAAGAACAAGCAAACACACACACACATGTAACTTACACTTTCTAGTCTTTTACTTTTCACAAGGAGTTGAATTTTGTCTGCTTCTTTCTGTGGATGGAGGCATAGGTTTTTCTCAAGTATAAGGATTAAATAACCAACTACTCATAGAGTAGTTAGCCACTAAAGAGTTTTAAAATTCTCATTGAGCGCAGGCCAAGGGATCATGACCTACATTAAATTGATTAATCAAGATTTCATTCTGTGGCATATGTGGTAGCAACAAAATTAAGTTTCTCTCAACAAAATTACAAATAAAGTGGGCAGACAATTTAGTGAAAGCATTTGTTCAAAAATCTTTGAATAAAATGGATTAAGTTAGTTACCCATAGTGGGTTATAAAAGTAAAATTCTGATCAAATTTGTTTTAAGGGCATATCACTACTGGGGTATAATCTTATAGGTGTATAGTGTTATGTTGTTTATGTGAGGACCCAAAAATTTAATTATTTTAATCTCATATTATTGGTTTATTTAAATATTTATTCACCCGTTTTCTCCGAATAATTTATTTCAGCCCTTTTCAAATCATTTACATGGAACTATGCCTTACATATATTTTTAAAACGTTCCGTTAGCAAATTTAATTTTCGGAAGCTTGTTTAGTGAGAAATAGCGAAAATACATTTTTCGAGATAGTATTTGATTTAAGAGTGCAGTGACTTTGGAGATTTGAGAACTCATACGTTAGTCTTAAAATAGTTATTTTTATGAGTAATTACCCTAGTATTAATTACTTATATTATCGTTACAAGAATTTCTTTTAAGTTTCGCTTTATCGAGCGCGAATTGGAAGTTCGCGTATATCGAGCCGGAACGGCTAAGTGGAGATTTAAGAAACTAATACTAGACTACTAAGAGTGAATAATTATAATGTTAAAGGAAGTACATTAGAGGTTTAGTGCACAAGTGAAACAAACCCAAGAGAAAACGGACACGAAACGCGAGCGTGCTCGCACTATTCCTAGTTGACTTTTGGAGAAATTTTGGCCACAAACCCTCAAGTTTCTCCAAGAAGCCTCACTCATCAGCTCTTTCTCTCTCTCCTCTCACCCAAGGCTGGCCGAACCTCCAAGGAAGAAGAAGAAGGAAAGCTCTTCACCATTTCACCTCCATTCTTGCACAAAATCGATCCTTCACAAATCACCATCCAACCTCAAAATCACTTGGGAATTCACTTAAGCTAGAAGAAGGACTTCATCTTGGCAGTTTTCTTGGGGCTTTAGTGATAAAAAAATTTCTAGTTTCATTCAAAGCTAAGGAGGTAACCATTTATACTACCCAATCTTTCATTCTTAGCTTTAAAAAGTTCGATCTTGGCCTTGAAACTTGTAGCTTCCTTATGGTTGTTGTTAGTTAGATTGGAATGGTTGATGTGGGCTCTATGAATTTTCACCTTGGTTGTATGGGCTGATATGATGAGATGATGCTTGATTTGAGTTGTTTAAGTGTTAGTTAAGATGATTACGGTTATAGAATCGAAGGAAAGTTGAAGGAAAATTTCGTAGGAAAGCTGACCGAAATCTATCCTGTTCTTGCCATGGCTTTAGTTTGAATTTTGATGCTCAAATGACCTTGAAACTGATGTATATATGTTGTGTATGGTGTGTAGAAAGTTTCTACCAAAAATTATTTGAATTGGTTGGATAAAAATTGAATTTTGGCAAGAACAAATCTGGAAATTCGTGTAACAGTGGTCCACTGGCAGTGTTCTTTGAACGAACATATCTCTCTGTCCGGACATCGGAATTGAGTGCCGTCAGCGGTATTCAAAACTAGACATCCGTATTTTTCTAAAGGTGTATAATGTACCTTCTAATTCGAATTGAGTCATCTGTAGTGATTGATCAAAGTCGACTACCCTGTTCTGTTAGCCTATCCGAGAGAAAGGTAGAAGCTGCAATTTGTGGCTCTGGTTTCTCTCATTTGAAAACTGAATTTCAAAATGATTTGTTCTGATGAAATGTAGCCTTATGATTTTAGTTTCCAACGCCACCAACCGTTATCAATTCCAAGTTGTATGGAGTGAGATATGATCCAATTTCCAAACTGCAACAAAACTGGAAAACCCTCTTTTTGGCTGGCCGACTGAGTTGGTTGCTTGTGGGAGGTTTTATTTTGAAATTTTGATGTCAACCAACTATCAATTGCTTATGAAATGTTTCTTGGACCTTAGTTTCACAAATGGACCAAAATGGGACTAATTTCATGGTACAAAGCGTTTAAAAAGGAAAAGAAAACAAGAAGGCAGATTTACTTTGGGAAATTTCTTGAACTTTGATAGTTTTGTTAACTATCTTCCTGTACGAGTTTTCAAATGAAATTTGATAGAGGATTAGCCCTCATATGGAAGTTGAATTGTACCAATTTTGGTGTCATTCTAAGACTGTTTCGATATACAAATGATATGCCAAAGTTGTTCTTCAAATCTGGAAATTGACCAACAGTCTTCATTTTTGGGCCAACTTTGAGCTGCTATATTTTGGCACTCAAAACTTTGAATTTAGTTCTGTTTGTTGCGTTTGAAACTTTGTTTAGAACTCTTATTGTAGTAAGAATTTCAGAGGCTAGTTCACTTTCTGTAAATTTTGACGAATTTCCAAAGTTTACCGAAAAACATGATCGAAACTGTCTTGTGTGCATATATCAGCCACTTTGAGCTGAAATTTGAATGTTTTCTGTTTAGAATCTTGGAAAGGTATCTTCTGGAAACTTTTAATACTTTAAACCAAGATTCCAACGGTATAAATTTTTCCAATTTTGGACCTACTGAGTGCAAGTTCTGATTTTTCTAAGTGAGGCGTGCAAAACTGAAATTTTCCGATCCGATGGAAAATGAGTTTTTGGAAACTCTTCCCTATCCTTTGAGATTGATTGACCATTTTAAACTTGATTTCATGAAGGAAATCAGTTTTTTCTTGTGTTATTAAACCCCACTTTTGAGTCTCGATTTACGAGTAATTAAGGCTCTTTTTCATGACATTTTCTTAGTATTGTACAAGTGTACAATCTTTCTTGTTAACAAGGGGTTATAAGTGATAGTATGTGATAGTCAAGTATTATTTGCTCAAGCGCTCAAGGGGACCTTCAAGAGGATCTCGAAGCGGACGCCTAAGAGTTATTTGAGCACTTACTTCCTATTTTGATTGGTGAGTGTCAAGTGCATGAATTGTTGATAAATGCTTTAATTGTTAATTGAGTATTATGAAATTGTTGAGACCAGTGTGTACTTTACCGCACTCGCTCTCCCTTAAGTGATGCTACAATTGAATTGTGCTATGTGAATTGATATTCGAATTGTGTGAAGTGAATTGCTATGTGAATTAAGTGAAGTGTTGCTATCGCAAACCATATTTGTGTTGTGATGTCGAGTGGAGTGAACCTCCTTGACTTATGTGTATACTCGTGGGGACGCCCTCGTCCTCTCTTTCTTTTAATTATGCGATACTTGTTATTGGAATACATATGATCGGTAATTATTCATAAACATGTCTAACTCGTAAGCCCTGAGCGGATGCATGTACCACACCAATTTGGGTGGGAGCTGTCTCTCATACCGTCTCAGTGCTATAATCGGTTCCCTGAGTGATAGCATGTACCACACCAATTTGGGTGGGAGGTACCTCTCATGTCGACTCAAAACCCTAAACAAATAATCGGTTCTCTGAGCAATAGTATGTACCACACCGATTCGGGTGGGAGGTACCTCTCATATCGACTGAGTACCATAAACAATTGTAATTGGTTCCCTGAGCGATAGTATGTATTACACCGATTCGAGTGGGAGATACCTCTCATGTCGACTCAGAGCCATAAACAAAGTATAAGTTGATTGGAGTGATGTATCATTGACCACTGAGCGATAGTATGTACCACATCGATTCGGGTGGGAGGTACCTCTCATGTCTATTCAGAACCATAAACGTATAATCGATTCCTTGAGCGATAGCATGTACCACACCGATTCGAGTGGGAGGTACCTCTCATGTCTACTCAGAATCATAAATGAAGTAAGTGGAGTTTTACGGACTTAATTACCTACCCGAGTAACAGAGTGTCATCACGAGGAGATATTGGATTGAACTTTGGCAAAACAAGTGGAAATTAACTCTTGAGAGCTCCTGTACCCTCATTGAATGTGTTTAATTGAAAATTTTGAATTGCTTGAATGTTACAACTTTAATTCTTGCTTAAATGCTATCACTACCTGAACTATGTGTTTTGCATGTTTTCTTGGCCTCACGAGCATCCGCTCACCCCATTACTTTGTTTTCCTTAACAGGGTTGGATTGCAAATTGGGGAGAAAAGCTGACTTGATCGCTTTTGGTTAGAATCATGGGATGTAATTGGCTAGTCGAATGATAATGACTGTATATTTTGGGAATGTTGATGTACTCTTGAGAACTTGTGATGTAAGATTTGAAAGTTTATTTAAGGAAGTGACATTTCTCTACTTGGACTTGTATTATCGGGTATCATATTTTAAGTTTGGATTTGAATTGTACCAAGTCCTGGCGAAAGCTAGGTAGGCGTCCCGCTGATACCCTTTGGTTCTCCTTAGGGAGAAATAGGGGCGTCACAATTTATCAAAGTATGTGTAGTTTAAATAAGGTATATCATGAAGTTAAACTTTTATGTAATATTTGCAAGTATGTATGCTTCCAAAATTGGAAAAGAAGAAATTCACTTAAAATGCCAAGGCTTTTAGTTAAGATTATAAAACCCTTAGCTTATTGAGATCACAGTATGTAAGATACAAGAGTGGTATAATATAAAACATTATACATATCATAGAATACAATGTGGCATTTTTTTATCTTAGTTTTTGTTATCCCCAAATCACTCTCATTTCTTTTAATTAGAATTATTGCATTTCAATGTGGCACTAATTAAAAGAAATAAAACACTCCAATTGATTACATCTCAATAATGTTGATAATTACAATTAAAAATTGCCCATTAAAAATTATTTACCTATCCTTAAACTCCATTTCCAATTATTATATAGATCCAAATTTCTTAATCGAAGCATGAAAAATTTCTCATTAGCCAATTGAGATTGTAAAAAAATGAATGTAAAAAAGTAGATACTCTGAAAAAAATAGAGAAACATACAAGGAAAAAAGATCCCTTATTCATTTGTATATCTTCATACAAATATCACAAGTAAAATTCACAAATATGTGCTTTTTACAAATATGAAGAAATTTTAAAAATGAAATGAAAAATCCAACTATTTCAATAAAATGAATTTAACTATCTCACAAATAGAGCTTTTCTCTTTCTCATTGAGAACTTTTTCCCCCCATTGGTGGGAGCTCAACACTATTTCAAATTTTCAAAAATTCAAACCCTCTTTTACCCACCTTAAATTCCAAACCAAATTTCCAGTCTCAAACATAGATTTTCTTAGCTAATAAGCCTGGACAAGAGTAAATGCAAAGAAGTAACTACAGGAACTAATTTTAACAGCAAAGATTATAAATGCTTAGCTGCACTGAAATAGAAGATGCAAGCCGGAATACAAGATTAAAGAAGTAAAAGCTGGACAGTGGTGGGCTGGATCTTTAGAGACATAAATCGGTCCAACTTGAGCCCAGTTCATACTCTTTCAACCCTTTGTTTAGCTAACTTTTCATTTTTTTTCCTTTCTTTTTCTTTTATCTCCCAGCTTAGCATTTACCTAGTGGAAAAAGCTGATTTTTTTTTATCTGTTTTGGAGTGGTTAGCTTCTATTCATTATCAGATAGATTTGGGATTCCTTTAATATCTCAACTCATTATTATGGCAGAAGAGCTGACTAAGATAATGCAGAAGTTTGCTTTAAACAACCAAAAGTGCAATATAACAAATCTGGATGTAAGAGATTCTAGTCTTAGCAGATAGGAATGTTTGCTAAGTTTGATGGGAAAAATCCGGGGTGAAAAGATAGCCAACTTTACTGGAGTTAAAAACTTTGTCACTAATGCCTGGGGCTACCCTAAAGATTTGAAAGTGATAGATTGGGACCTAACCTATACCAATTTATAAACTCAGGAGAGGAAAGTCGAGAAAGGATAGCAAATGGGGGGCCATGGATAGTGGATAACCAACTGCTAGTTCTGAACAAATGGTATGAAGGAATTGAGGATGACCAAGATGCATTCAGAATAGCCCCTCTATGGTGCAAATGTGGAATTTACCAATCCATTGGAAGTCTAAAGAAGTGGGCAAAAAGATTGGCAACTCAGTGTTTCAAGGGGTGAAAGAGGTCATTATTCGTCAAATAGGAGATAAAGAAGGAAGGCACTTGAAGGTGTAAGTTTTGGTTAATACTTTCCAGCCACTACTGAGGGGCACTACTATCAAAATGAATGGTTCCATGAGATGGATAAAGTTTAAATATGTGAGATGCCTAGATTTTTGCAACACATGTGGAGTTATTGGATATAGTGAGAAAGGTTTCAAAACAAGAGTTTCAGTGGGGAGTGGACAACATGAGAACTAGTATGGATCTTTGATGAGAGCAAATCCTGGGAAAGTATATCCACAAAAAGAAAGTAATAGCTACAGATCCCCTTCCAAAAGGAGTTACTGGGAAGTGTTAAATGGGGAACTAGTTTGAAAAGAGTCAAGTAAGGAGGAATTAGTTTCCAATCAATTTAACCAAAGGGAGAAGGAAACAAATAGATGGAGCAACAAGGAAAATACCTCTAGAAGTGAGGAAACAAGAGCAATGCTGACAAAGATGATAGACACAAATCAGGCTCCAAACACAGCCAGAAGTAAAAAGAAAGAAAGAGACATGGTAAAACCTACTATGACTGAGATGGTGCCAATACAAGAGGTGCAGGAGGAGGAACGTGTGAATGGTAAGAATCAGGAGAAGATGGAGGAGCTGAAGAAACCTATGAGAGGTGGAAAACTAGAATACCAAGAGGAAGACATTGAAATGTTGGACTCATTGCTGCTAGAAAAGGATCAGATGAGTGCCAACTATACTCATGAAGGGAACAAGCAAGAAGAGAAAATTAACTTCATGCAAGAAATGTCATTATACCAGTGCCTCAGTATCAAACTACAATGCCCCAATCTGCAACAGGAAAAGAAAACAAGAACGATAATCAGGACACCGAAAGGAAGAGAAAGGAAAGCCCTACAACAAATGGATGGAAACAGCATGGCTCAACCTATGGTGACTAAAAGGAAACTGGACCTAATTTATGAGGAGATGGCTTGAGCTCGAGAACACTGATCACCTACAAAAAGAGGAACAGGATATGGACGCCAAAGTGGGAAAAATGGAAAGACAGACTGACGGACGGTGGAACCAGCCTTCACCAGCGTCTTCAGCAGACCAATGAGGAGTGATGGTGTGGAATTCCAAGGTGTTTGGGAGGGGCCCCTTGACAATTCCCATCTAAGAAGTATAAAAAAAACTCTTCTCCCCAAAATAATTTTTCTGAGTGAGACAAAAAATAGCACTACAATACATGGAAAAAATACAAAGGGACACTTGGAATTATGATCATTGTTATGTGGTAGAAGCTATGGAGAGAGCTGGATGAATGGCTCATTATAATAGAACTCTGATGTTAAT
>NC_040039.1:32709692-32841800 GCF_003713205.1 Coffea eugenioides
GGGCAGAGAAAGAAAGGAAGCTACGGGGCCGAGAAAAGAGTTCGAGAGGGCTGAGGACTAGGATTAGCAAGAGAGAAAAGTGACGGGCAAGCAAAAGGAAAATCCGGGGGACGGATTGAAAGGGGAACAGAGCAAGAAACAGAGGAACCAAGTTGCGAAAAAACATAGAGGGAAGATTCGTCTGAAGAACCACCGAAGCCACCGCCGCTCGCGGGAAACCGCCACCATCACACCGGAATCCATCGTCGCCACCGCTCAAACAAAAGCGCTGTAAGTTGTCCTTTTTCTTTAAAAAATATTCAGTTCTGATCAAGCTCTCAAAGCAGTCTGCCGGGCCTTTATTTATTGCACTTTTCCTATTAATTGTTCATGATTTTGGATTGTACATGCTTTCTGTGTCAATTGGACCGAAGTCCTTTTTGGTTCTGATAATTTTGGGGCCGATTATAGTTCTAATGGAACAAAGAGCCGATGAAGTCTTTAATGCCCCTTACCTGTTTGATAAAATGCCCGGCTAAAAATTCTGTTTGAAGGATGATTGACTTGCATTTTGCATGTGAGAAAAGTGAATACTTGGCCGGCTCAATGTTTGTCTGAACAAAAATAGTTGATTTTCACAGAAGAAAGCAAAGTTTTTGAAAGATATTGACGGGCTTTTTTTTGCATCTTTTCTGTTTCTTTTTCTTAGTACTCTTTTTGAATAAATTCGAATTAATGACATGAGATTGTATGGAAAGGAGTTCATGTGAGTTTTACTTTCTTTTGAGAGTGGCTAGAGCTGAAGTTGAACTAAACTGATGGCAACTATATTGGCATGTTTATTGTTGGGTCTGTGAAAGTTGCAGAAAGCCACGAAGAAGAAGATGCATGGATAATTTCTGATCTTTTTATTTCAACCCCCAACTTTTGTCTAATTGCACTATGGCCCAGAATCTTCTGTAATTGAACCATTCACTTCCCTATTGAGTGTTCATTTTCTCTTCATATTTTAATAGTATTTCTAGACATGTTCTTTCTCTGATTTGGAGTATAATTGAACCTTAATTTGTTTTAGTGAATTTATTATCTCATTGGGTTATTGTGAATTGGGTAGTTTGGGGTTAAAGGTTTGCTTGGTGGGGTTTGGCTAATGAGTTTTAGCTTATTTATTTGGGTTCTTTGGCTTGGGCTAGAGGGTCAAGGCCCATCTGTTTGGTTGACTAATTTTGGGCCAAAATAATATACTAGCCCGTTCTTTTGGCTTTGGAGTTTCGATTGGGTTTGGGAGCCTTTAGCCCAAGAAAATAGAAAATAGCCCAATGGCCTGCTTTGCCAAAAAGTCTGGTGACGATTTTTTCATTCCAGTCCTTCAATTTTCTATTTATTTTGTTATGGCCCTAAAAACTTTAACTTCTTTCAATCGGGTCCTTAATTTAATTGTAAATAGGCCCTTAAACTTTATTTTTCTTTAATTTTGGCCCCAAAACTTTGTTAATGTTTGCAATTAAGTCCCTTTTTCTTTTAACTTCTTTAAATGTGGGTTGTTTACATGATTTAATTGATTCAATTTCATGTTTATTTTTATCTTTTGTGATTATTTGTTAAACTAAAGTGACGCCTTGACCCTTTTTTTGTTTTTTGGAGGGTAAATAAGTAAGTTCATTTCATTAGAGCCCCCAACTCAAGGGAGGTACACCCTATCCCTTATTTCTTACTTTGTTTGACCCTACGTGCCCTATGTGGCTTTACGTGTTTAATTGAGTGCCTCTTGAATGTTTATTTATTTATTTATTTGCTTTATTGGTTCTAGTTTTGTATATTTATTTTAGTTCAATTTTGATCATTTGGAAAGGCATTTAAAAGCCAGTTGTAATAGTTAGGATTTTATTTACTTATTTATTTATTTTCTCTCCTTTTAGATTGTAGTAGGGCCTCCCTAATGTAATAGATAGGGCTTGCTTTACTTTATTTGCCTTGCGTGATTTGCATGCTTACTTGCTATGTGTTACCGCTTTCCTAGGATTTAGCATCTAGATATGCATGCTTATGTGTTATGTGAATTACGTGCTCACATGCCTACTTGCTTTAACTATGCCCATTTACTTGTATATATATGGTGAATGCAAATGTACGATATAACCGTGGTTAGTCCAATGCTAGTCATGGTTACTTATTCCCAATCGCTCACAAGTCCAATGCTTGTGAGAGAGCGTTAGTAAAGGGCTAGTCTAATGCTAGACCCAATAGGGCCGTCCCTTGCTAGTACATACTCGCATGCCTTCACTACATTTTCATGCATTTTTCTTAGTATTTTTTACGTTTTTGCATGATCCTTTACCCTTTTCCCACATTCAAAGTATGATCCTTAGGATTTTGCACTTCACTCTAGTCATTAGGGTCATTTGCCTGATTAGGTTAGAGAGTTATTCTTTTGGTAAGGGGGATGGACAAGTTTGTCTATACGTAGCCTTAGCACGCTCATTCTTTTTCTAATCAAAAGGAAAAGCAAAAGTCACGATTTAGGGTCTCCCCGTACCATTCTTGCTTGCATTCCTCTAGGATTCGTACATCTCATTTACCCACTATCATTTAGCACTCTCAATTTAAAAAACTATTATTTTTTCACATGTTCACTTCACATGACTCTTATCTTACATATTCTCACTCTACCACTTGCACTTTATATACTACCACTGAGCACACATACACATACACTTCACACTATCACTTTACATACCTCACCTTGCACTCCTATTTGCACACTCCCACTTACACACTATTATTTTTATTATTACTTTTTTCACTTCACACAAGCTCATGTTTTCACATTGCACACATTCATTTCATTCATTTTTTCGTCATTAGCATTACTCGTGACCTCTTGGAGGGCTTATCCTTGGCTATCATAACTCATGTGATTTAGTCCGATCGAGTTTCTAAGAGATATCTGTCTCTTCCGATTCCTCATTAGGTTTAGGATTGCATTCATATTAGTTACATCCAAATGCGATACATCTTTTGGCTAGAAATTAGGAAAATCATGACTAAATCATGCAACTAACTTAGTCTAGGTTGAGAGGGTGCCTTAGACATTGTCTTTGCCTTCCCTCTCTTCAACTGTGACCCCCGAACCATTTTTCTCTGATTTATCGTAGATTTTGGAGTCAATCTAAAAAGGTTTTACATTTAAATTCACATTTTTTTGGTGACTTGGTACACCCTAACTCAATACCAAGTGGCGACTCCTATATTTTACCAAAACCTTTTTAGATTACTATTTTTGGGCCAAAACGTCGCATTTCAAAGTTCCATGGCCTTTCTCTTTCATTTTCACACATCACCATTTTTCAAACCATACTTTACTCACTTATTATATTTAAAATGGGGCGGGACAGCTTGGCGACTCCACTGGGGACTTAGAGAGTCCGAGCGAATTTGATTTAGTCGATTCTTTTTTTCTTTTAACCTTCTTATATATTACATTTGGATGTTTAGGATTGCATTTTTTTTCTTTTTTAGGATTTTTTGCATTTCGCGCGTATCAACTCACTCCCTCTCCTATTTGTGTACGATTGATTTGATGGATGGATGGTTCATTTATGTGATTTCACGCTTTGCATTGCATTTAGGTGGGGGAATATTACCCTAGAGCCTCGCGTTGGTTCTCGATCCCTCCCCTCCAAGCGAAGCACTAGCATACGTGCATACGCCTTAATTTTTATTTCTCATTTATTTTTCTTTTAGTGGCTTGTAACACCACTCCTCCCTATTAGGATTAGGCGACCCACTTGGACGTGTGATCGCGACACAATGTGTACGTAGCATGATCCGAGGGGTCGCTCAATCTTCTACTTTAAGCTTTGGGTTGATAGCCTTTAGCTTTTAGACGAAGGTTGAGGATTTTTGATAGATTCACTCAAACACGTAGCCGTGACACGATATGTGTGTAGCAGTGTTTAGGAAATCGTTCGAGCCACCAACAAAGAACCTTGGGATTGATGACCTTTGGTTTCTAAGTCTGAAGGTTCGGGGACCTGAAACCTATCGAGTCTAGATGCATTTGTGAGCCAATACCTCATGCATCCATGATAGTTTACCTAGGGTAAAGTCTGTCTTACCCTATTAAGGACACTATTCACGAGGGGAGAGATCCAACCCCTCTTTTCCTTTTATTGCTTTATCTCTTTGTATTGCTTTGCTACAATGTGTTATGTGTATTTATCTGATTGAACTAACTTTTCTTGATTTTTGTCTCCATTGCATTCATAAGCCCTAGAAAATAAGAATTCTGGCATGATACTCTGTAGGAGCCTACCCTATTTGATGTGACACGTTTAAATTCAATGCTTCGCATTTACAGCATGAATACATTTCATTTTAGGCTCACCCCGACATACAAAAAAGGGTTCCTTTAGGTCACGTTTCATTTGTGTACTGCATATTTACTCGCTTTGATAAATTGGTATCATGCATAAACCCTAGAAAGGGAATGCCACGTAGGGAATCCCGTTTTAGGAATAAACCACCTTATGTCTCGGATAAGTAATCCAATGAGACTTGTATGTTAATATTTCTTGTACCTTCCAAAGGGGTAGTGCATAAGGTAAGGTAGGATCCGATCTTCTTCCATAATCGTAGAACAAATTTTGCACATTAGAATATGAACATCTAACAATCATTTTTTGGCCATTTATCAAAAACTGGTAAAAATCCCTTGCGTAAAGGACATTAATTTGAAGAAATTTACAAACAATCCCTCATTGTTGAGATGATAAATCTATCAAGGCCAAATCTTGATTTTAGAAGGCTCATAGACTAATGTATCGCAATGAATTTTTGAAACTACCAATAGGTAGACAATTCAATAAACCATCATTTCCATTCAATTCGGTCGATTTTGAATACATCATCATTTTCATTCATTTGACCAATTTACTCCTGTTTAGGATAATTCGGTCAATTTTGAATAAATTATCATTGTCGTTTGACCAATTTACCCTTTTTTAGGGTGATCCGATCAATTTTGAATAAATCAAATTTCATTCGATTCAATTTGACCAGTTTACCCTTTTTAAGGTAATCTAGTCAATTTTGAATAAATCGTCAATTTCATCCTATTCATTTGACCCGCTTATTCCCTTTAGGGTTTATGTCTACGGATAACTGAATAAACTACGAGACATTGCAATTTTTTCAAGAGTAAACTCTTTCACATCACTTTATGGGTTAATCAAAGTAATCAATGCATTTGGACTTGGTCCTCATTTTATTGGAAAAAAAATGTGTCTCTTCTCATTCCAATTGGTTAAAATTTTTCAAATTATTTTTCACTCAATCAGTTGATCGGATCCATCAGGTATTATATAGTGCCTGCTCTGGAGGATTGCATTCTCATTCAAGGCCTACCCCTGGCACAAAAAGGGCTCCCCAATAGGACATGCATACCGATTTTACAATTTTGCTTACTAACTCTGGGTATTTTTTTCTTTTATTTTTTCCCTCCCCTGCATTTATAAAAGATGTTTCAATAAGGTGAAAATATTTTTCTATATCTGATAACGATTTTTATCTAATAAATCTTGAAAATTACAATTATCACTTGATTCTTGGGCAGACCTTAGAATGTAAAATTTGAAGAATCCATCTGGAAGCACTAGGCTAAAGTATCTAAGAGACTTCATAATTGTTTGTCAAAAAGAAAATTTTATTTATTTGATTTGTTAATACATTTTTGTTCCAAAAGAAAAGGAGTCAAAAAGTGTGTATATGTGGAGTTCTTTAGAAGTTTTCTCGTCTCATCTGTATTATAATTTTGTTTTAAACTTTTTCAGCAATAAAGTTTTTATTTAGACAATTATTGTTTGTATATAATCGTGTATATTTCATTCTTTATTGGCTATTTGAGGGATTTCATGATGAATTTTAAGAAATAAGACTAAATTGAGATTTTTTCAACCTCTAGCCTGACAATTCACAAGTCTATGCTTTCTAAAATTTTTACGTACACTAGATTGGTGATCCGAGTTATACAATAAGAGTGTTCAGAATTAAAAGAGGTCACTCAAAAGACCCAATGCAATACATTTTCCTCCTTCACTGTACAATTCATATTTTTGCCACTGCTATTAGCCCCCCAAAAAATCAGTCACATTGATAAATAAATTGTAAATTGGAGCAATTTTTGGTTGAAAATGTCCATTGTATCTAATCAGATTCGATGCACCTCTAAGTGAAAGCAAAAATGTACATTATTCTTGTTTATTTTGAAAATTTGGAATGATACTTCAAGCGTTGGTTTCTTTATCTATACAGATTTTGTTATTTGCTATCTCATTTGAGCCTTTAAAAGAATAATTTTGTTTCAAATAAGAGCCTTAATGATCACTACCCTACATTGAAAAAATTTCAAACATCAAAAGGGAGTGGGTTCTCAATGAGCAATTCGTTATTTTGGTTGTCATAAGGCGTAAGAATGATACTTTGGCCATCATTTTTACAACCTAAACACTACTTACCCCTTGCGTCCTCATTTGAGCTAAAATGGATGGTTCTTTTCAAAAGCACCTATGATCGCACCCCACATTGGGGAAGAAGATTGGAGAATTTTGCAAGGAAAAAAAAAGAGAAAAAAAAATAGAAGAGAGGGGACCACAAATTGGAAAAATTTGATTCTACCTGGGTTTCAATTTTGAAAAAAAAGGAGAAAGAGAAAAGAAAAGGAAGAGTATTGTCTGGCGGATCACTTATATTTCACAGATATGGATGAACAAGTGTCTTCCTCAATCAATTAATTCATATACATGCAAGAAATTTCGCATTAATGAAAGTTTCCTTTCAGAGTTATTGTAAGGAACGGAATTAAAAATTAGGCCTCTTTTTTTCCAATCAAACATTCTATCCCTAATAATCCCTTTCGAGCTTTCAAAATAAAATACGTCGTTTGGCAACCACTGAGGATCGTAACCCCACACGGGGTCAAGTTTGAGTTGAAAAGGAAAGAAAAGTCTCAAGAGATGAAAAAGTGATAAAGCGGAAAAAAAGAGAATCTCGGTTAAGCATAAACTGGAGCAAATTTTGAAAAGTTCAAAAGAATGGCAGAAGGCCAAAAAGAAAAGAGAGAGAAGAAAATGAAAGAGAAAAGAGCCTCAGTTGAGAATAAATTGGGGCAGGCTTTGATTTAACCCTAAAAATAGGGTTGGCGCAACAATGCGATCTCAGATTATTAAACTACTTTTGAAATCCGTTTTCAAACCTTAATTTTTTTTAAGCATCCCACCAGACCCCATTACAAAAGTCGAAAGTCCTGACTTCTGTTCTTTACAATATCTCTGTCAAGAAATTTTCTAATTGGCAAGTGATACTCATATACTGATGCCAAGGATTTTTTAAATATATTTGAATTGATTGGGTGTGAGGTTGACACTGCTCTTCATGTGAAAACCCGCAAGGGCACTTTTGAAAAAAAGAAAAAGCAAGCGAAATAAATGCAAAAGAAATGCAAAAAAATTCGATGCTGAAGTCCCTGTTGAGTGATGATAAAAGTCAAACAAAATCTCAAAATCTTCGAGTTCAAAATAGGGGCAATTTTGGAAAAAGTGCGATCTTCAGTGCAATGTCCTTGAAAATCTTATTTCTTTAACTATCGCTTTCAAGCTACATTACAAGCTCATAAAGTCTATCGCTGACTTATCCTTCATGACAATTCGAAGTGAGGATTATGCTTCTAAGGAACCCATCAATCATTCGGGATCATAAGGCCATAACCAGTTTTCACTTGCTTAGCTGTCGTTTCTACCCATATGTCACAAACTTATAAAGCTTATATGTTGACTAAGTTTTCTTAAGAAATAAGGGTGATAAACTATTTGCTTTCACTAAGATGTGATATTGAAGGGTTTACATACAATGTGGGAACAAGAATAAGACAAATCTTGACCTCTCATTTTCCTTAGCCACTTCCAATTCAGAAATAACACTCACTTGATTGGTCCTGAAAGATTGAGCTAATAAGAAATGGTGACCCATCATCCTAAGCATCGATGCTAAAGTGAGCAAGAAATCTTCTATAATTTGGTGTTATTTTGAAAGATTCATCATAAAATTTGATACATGAGTTTAAACTCGACATTGAAACGTCTTCACATTATATATTAGTATGTGAATATTTTCTAAGTTTTAGAAAGTGCAGTTTCTCTTTGTTCAAACAAATGGAGAGTCATCCAACAAAACTCTTGCAATCAAGTGGGCCCACACTGGGGCAAATTTTTATTTGTGAGATTTTGCAAAATAAGCCCACATTGAGGCAAATTTTTTAATGCAAGTGCGTGTTGTACTTTGGTAAGCCTCTTGTGCAGGTATCCATGGCTTGAAATCGATGAAGAAGCGTAAGTCAGAACCTTGCGAATCAAGGCCTTAAGGAGGAGCACCCATGCCGTAATGCAAATCAAATGATCGGTTGCACAATAATTGGTGGAGACTGGGGCAAAATAATTTTTTTGAAAAATTTCTCCCAAACGAAAAGAAAAAAATCAAAAATTAGGTTTAACTTCTTATTTCTTGAAGAAATCAATTTCAATCTCAAATTTTAATTTCGTATTGGCGAGTTTCAGCGTCCGTCGCGCACCCTTCTACCTCCTTTCTTAACAACCACATTGAATTCACTGACTTCAACCACCGTTAGCATCGAGTCTATCTCACTAATGTGTGCCTTTTTATTCAACCACCGTTAGCATCGAATCTATCTCACTAACGTGTGCTACCACCGTTAGCATCGAGTCTATCTCACTAACGTGTGCTTTTTTTTTATTCAACCACCGTTAGCATCGAGTCTATCTCACTAACGTATGCGTTTATCGAGTCTATCTCACTAACGTGTGCGTTTTTATTCTACCACCGTTAGCATCGAGTTTATCTCACTAAAGTGTATGTTGTTTTTAGTCTATCTCCGTTAGCATTGGGTTCATTCCACTAGTGTGCCTTTCTATTTTCGATTTTCTCGGCAGGCTCGGGTGTTATCCCACTGACCGATTATCAAGATTATCAAGGTTTAATCCCACTGACCGATTATCAAGGCAGGCTCGGGTTTAATCTCACTGACCGATTGTCAAGGCATTTCATTCACTGCCACTGAACATAGGGTAGTCCCACCAGTGAGCATTTCATTTTACCCAGTCACTGAGCATGGGTCAGTCCCACCAGAGAGAATTTCATTTTACACTGCCACTAAACATGGGTTAGTCCCACTAGTGAGCACTCGAGTCAGTCCCGTTTTAAAGTTCTTGTTCGGGTCAGTCCCGTTTTAAATTATTTGTTCGGGTCAGTCCCGTTTTAAATTTCTTGTTCGAGTTAGTCCCGTTTTAAACTTCCTGTGCGGGTCAGTCCCGTTTTAAATTTCTTGTTCGGATCAGTCCTGTTTAAATTTCTTGTTCGAGTCAGTCCCGTTTAAATTTCCTGTTCGGGTCAGTCCTATTTTAAATTTCCTGTTCGGGTCAGTCCTATTTTAAATTTCTTGTTTGGGTCAGTCCCATTTTGAAATATTTTTGTTAAAGGGGTCAGTCCTCATTTCAAAGGTGTCAGTTGTTCGAGCAGTTTGCAACCGAATAACCACAGGTAAGTATTTGGTGTCTACGTCTTTGTCTCGAGTTTCTTCGAAACTCAGATAAAGAGGGGCAAACTGTTGACACCAAATTTTTAATTTATTTCATTTTAATTTTTATTGATAATTATCATCTATTTTTATTTTATTAATCTCATGATTTTATTTTTCATTTTGGTATTTTAGATATTAATTTTTTAATTTAGCTTTACTTGTTATTATTTTATTTATTATAATCCATTTTTTTGCATTTTAGACTCTTAATTTTTACTTTTAGGACATTTTTTTTATTCAAAGAAAAAAGAGAGAAAAAAAAGAAAAAAAAAGAAGAGAAAAGTGCAAGTTAGTACAGAAGCAAAATTGGCAGATGGCCATTTCTTCCATTTTTACTCATTGCCGTGGCATTTTTCTTTTTCCTCAAAAGTACTCTCCGTACAAGTCTAGCTCATGACTCAGAGATTTCATTCATAAAAATCAAAGGGCTCCAAAATCTTGGAAGAAACCCACCTCTCATCAACACCATTGATGTGAGGGTTTAGGGGGTTTGAGTTGGATATAAAAGGAAGAGGAGCAGCGTACTAACAGAAGGCAGAAAACAAAAATGCAGCTCCATTTTTTCAGTTCGTTTTCCGATCATTTTTGCCCATTATTTTGCTCCATCAGATTGGCATAGTACAAGGCCATCTGGCCTTCATCCGACAACTCAAGATTTTGAGAAGCAAAAGCCATCTAAGGGCTCCCGGAGGATCACAGAAAAACACAGGAAAAAAGGCACCGTAGATGCTAGGTTTGAGGGATTGCTGATGCTTATATAAAGCCATGAAGCTGGGGTTCGGGGAGGTGGACGACTGGGCAGGTGTGACGGCTGATGAAAAAAGATTGGTTGAAGGCTGGAGAGGAAGAAACCGAGGGAGAGCTGAGGGTTTTTCGTGGGGAGAACTGGGAAAAGAGAGCAAAAGAAGGGGAAAGGCGGCTAAGTTTGGAAGTGAGGAAGCTACGGGCTTGGCTGGGAGAACAAAAAGGCGGCTGGAAAATCTTGAGTTTAGAGAGCAAGAGAAAGGGAGCTGGGCAGAGGAAGAAAGGAAGCTACAGGGCCGAGAAAAGAGTTCGAGAGGGCTGAGGACTAGGATTAGCAAGAGAGAAAAGTGACGGGCAAGCAAAAGGAAAATCCGGGGGACGGATTGAAAGGGGAACAGAGCAAGAAACAGAGGAACCAAGTTGCGAAAAAACATAGAGGGAAGATTCGTCTGAAGAACTACCGAAGCCACCGCCGCTCGCGGGAAACTGCCACCATCACACCGGAATCCATCGTTGCCACCGCTCAAACAAAAGCGCTGTAAGATGTCCTTTTTCTTTAAAAAATTTTCAGTTCTGATCAAGCTCTCAAAGCAGTCTGTCGGGCCTTTATTTATTGCACTTTTCCTATTAATTGTTCATGATTTTGGATTGTACATGCTTTCTGTGTCAATTGGACCGAAGTCCTTTTTGGTTCTGATAATTTTGGGGCCGATTATAGTTCCAATGGAACAAAGAGCCGATGAAGTCTTTAATGCCCCTTACCTGTTTGATAAAATGCCCGGCTAAAAATTCTGTTTGAAGGATGATTGACTTGCGTTTTGCATGTGAGAAAAGTGAATACTTGGCCGGCTCAATGTTTGTCTGAACAAAAATAGTTGATTTTCACAGAAGAAAGCAAAGTTTTTGAAAGATATTGACGGGCTTGTTTTTGCATCTTTTCTGTTCCTTTTTCTTAGTACTCTTTTTGAATAAATTCGAATTAATGACATGAGATTGTATGGAAAGGAGTTCATGTGAGTTTTACTTTCTTTTGAGAGTGGCTAAAGCTGAAGTTGAACTAAACTGATGGCAACCATATTGGCATGTTTATTGTTGGGTCTGTGAAAGTTGCAGAAAGCCACGAAGAAGAAGATGCATGGATAATTTCTGATCTTTTTATGTCAACCCCCAACTTTTGTCTAATTGCACTATGGCCCAGAATCTTCTGTAATTGAACCATTCACTTCCCTATTGAGTGTTCATTTTCTCTTCATATTTTAAGAGTATTTCTAGACATGTTCTTTCTGTGATTTGGAGTATAATTGAACCTTAATTTGTTTTAGAGAATTTATTATCTCATTGGGTTATTGTGAATTGGGTAGTTTGGGGTTAAAGGTTTGCTTGGTGGGGTTTGGCTAATGAGTTTTAGCTTATTTATTTGGGTTCTTTGGCTTGGGCTAGAGGGTCAAGGCCCATCTGTTTGGTTGACTAATTTTGGGCCAAAATAATATACTAGCCCGTTCTTTTGGCTTTGGAGTTTCGATTGGGTTTGGGAGGCTTTAGCCCAAGAAAATAGAAAATAGCCCAATGGCCTGCTTTGCCGAAAAGTCTGGTGACGATTTTTTCATTCCAGTCCTTCAATTTTCTATTTATTTTGTTATGGCCCTAAAAACTTTAACTTCTTTCAATCGCGTCCCTAATTTAATTGTAAATAGGCCCTTAAACTTTATTTTTCTTTAATTTTGGCCCCGAAACTTTGTTAACGTTTGCAATTAAGTCCCTTCTTCTTTTAACTTCTTTAAATGCGGATTATTTACATGATTTAATTGATTCAATTTCATGTTTATTTTTATCTTTTGTGATTATTTGTTAAACTAAAGTGACGCCTTGACCCTTTTTTCATTTTTTGGAAGGTAAATAAGTAAGTTCATTTCATTAGGGCCCCCAACTCAAGGGAGGTACATCCTATCCCTTATTTCTTACTTTGTTTGACCCTACGTGCCCTATGTGACTTTACGTGTTTAATTGCGTGCCTCTTGATTGTTTATTTATTTATTTATTTGCTTTATTGGTTCTAGTTTTGTATATTTATTTTAGTTCAATTTTGATCATTTTGAAAGGTATTTAAATGCCAGTCGTAATAGTTAGGGTTTTATTTACTTATTTATTTATTTTCTCCCCTTTTAGATTGTAGTAGGGCCTCCCTAATGTAATAGATGGGGCTTGCTTTACTTTACTTGCTATGCGTTACCGCTTTCCTAGGATTTAGCATCTAGATATGCATGCTTATGTGTTATGTGAATTACGTGCTCACATGCCTCCTTACTTTAACTATGCCCCTTTACTTGTATATATATGGTGAATGCAAATGTACGATATAATCGTGGCTAGTCCAATACTAGTCATGGTTACTTATTCCCGATCGCTCACAAGTCCAATGCTTGTGAGAGAGCGTTAGTAAAGGGCTAGTCCAATGCTAGACCCAATAGGGCCGTCCCTTGCTAGTACATACTCGCATGTCTTCACTACATTTTCATGCATTTTTCTTAGTATTTTTTTATGTTTTTGCATGATCCTTTATCCTTTTCCCACATTCAAAGTATGATCCTTAGGATTTTGCATTTCACTCTAGTCATTAGGGTCATTTGCCTGATTAGGTTAGGGAGTTATTCTTTTGGTAAGGAGGATAGACAAGTTTGGCTATACGTAGCCTTAGCACGCTCATTCTTTTTCTAACCAAAAGGAAAAGCAAAAGTCACGATTTAGGGTCTCCTCGTACCCGTCTTGCTTGCATTCCTCTTGGATTCGTACATCTCATTTACCCACTATCATTTAGCACTCTCAATTCATAAAACTATTATTTTTCCACATGTTCACTTCACATGACTCTTATCTTACACATTCTCACTCTACCACTTGCACTTTATATACTACCACTGAGCACACATACACTTCACACTATCACTTTACATACCTCACCTTACACTCCCATTTGCACACTCCCACTTACATACTATTATTTTTATTATTACTTTTTTCACTTCACACGAGCTCGTGTTTTCACATTGCATACATTCATTTCATTCATTTTTTCGTCATTAGCATTACTCGTGACCTCTTGGAGGGCTTATCCTTGGCTATCACAACTCATGTGATTTAGTCCGATCGAGCTTCTAAGAGATATCTGTCCCTTCCGATTCCTCATTAGGTTTAGGATTGCATTCATATTAGTTACATCCAAATGCGATACATCTTTTGGTTATAAATTAGGAAAATCATGACTAAATCATGCAACTAGCTTAGGCTAGGTTGAGAGGGTGTCTTAGACATTGTCTTTGCCTTCCCTCTTTTCAACTGTGACCCCCGAATCATTTTTCTCTGATTTATCATAGATTTTGGAGTCAATCTAAAAAGGTTTTACATTTAAATCCACATTTTTTGGGTGACTTGGTACACCCTTACTCAATGCCAAGTGGCGACTCCTACATTTTACCAAAACCTTTTTAGATTACTATTTTTGGGCCAAAACGTCGCATTTCAAAGTTCCATGGCCTTTCTCTTTCATTTTCACACATCACCATTTTTCAAACCATACTTTACTCACTTATTATATTTAAAATGGGGCGGGACAGCTTGGCGACTCCACTGGGGACTTAGAGAGTCCGAGCGAATTTGATTTAGTCGATTCTTTTTTTCTTTTAACCTTCTTATATATTACATTTGGATGTTTAGGATTGCATTTTTTTTCTTTTTTAGGATTTTTTGCATTTCGCGCGTATCAACTCACTCCCTCCCCTATTTGTGTACGATTGATTTGATGGATGGATGGTTCATTTATGTGATTTCGCGCTTTGCATTGCATTTGGGGGGAGAGTGATCGAGAACCAATGCGAGGCTCTAGGGTAATATCCCCCCACCCAAATGCAATGCAAAGCGCGGGATATCTTAAATAAACCATCCATCCATCAAATCAATCGTATGCAAAAGGGTGAGGGAGTGAGTTGATATGCGCAAAATGCAAAAATCCTAAAAAAAGGAAAAATGGAACCCTAAACATCCAAATGTAATACATGAAAATGGTAGTAAAGGAAAAGAATAACTAAATCAAGTGCTCGGACCCACTTTGAAATTTCCCAGTGGAGTCGCCAGCTGTCGCGCCCCATTTTTAATAAAAATAAGAATGATAAGTGAGTGAGGTATGGTTTGAAAAATGGTGATGTGTGTGAAAATGAAAGGGAAAGGTCATGGGACTTTGAAATGCGACGTTTTGGCCAAAAATAGTAATCTAAAAAGGTTTTGGTAAAATGTAGGAGTCGCCACTTGGTATTGAGTTAGGGTGTACCAAGTCACCCAAAAAATGTGGATTTAAATGTAAAACCTTTTTAGATTGACTCCGAAATCTATGATAAATCAGAGAAAAATGGTTCGGGGGTCACAGTTGAAGAGAGGGAAGGCAAAGACAATGTCTAAGGCACCCTCTCAACCTAACCTAAGCTAGTTGCATGATTTAGTCTTGATTTTCCTAATTTCTAACCAAAAGATGTATCGCATTTGGATGCAACTAATATAAATGCAATCCTAAACGTAATGAGGAATCGAAAGGGACAAATATCTCTTAGATGCTCGATCGGACTAAATCACATGAGTTGCGATAGCCAAGGATAAGCCCTCCAAGAGGTCATGAGTAATGCTAATGACGAAAAAATGAATGGAATGAATGTATGCAATGTGAAAACATGAGCTTGTGTGAAGTGAAAAAAGTAATAATAAAAATAATAGTGTGTAAGTGCGAGTGTGCAAATGGGGGTGCAAGGTGAGGTATGTAAAGTGATAGTATGAAGTGCATGTGGGCTCAGTGGTAGTATGTAAAATGCTAGTGGTAGAGTGAGAATGTGTAAGATAAGAGTCATGTGAAGTGAACATGTGGAAAAAGTAAGAGTATATGAAGTGACAGTGCAAAGTGATAGTGAGTAAATGAAATGCATGAACCTTAGAAGAATGCAAGCAAGACGGGTACGGGGAGACCCTAAATCGTGACTTTTACTTTTCCTTTTGGTTAGAAAAAGAATGAGCGTGCTAAGGTTATGTGTAGCCAAACTCGTCCATCCCCCTTACCAGAAGAATGACTCCCTAACTTAATCAAGCAGATGACCCTAATAACTAGAATGTAATGTAAAGTCCTAAAGATCGTGTTTCAAATGCGGGAAGAGGGTAGAGATTCATGCCAAAATGTAAAATACTAAAAAAAGGAAAAATGAATGAAATGTAGTGAAGGCATGCGAGTGTGTACTAGCGAGGGGCGGCCCTATTGGGTCTAGCATTGGACTAGTCCTTTACTAACGCTTTCTCACAAGCATTGGACTTGTGGGTGATCGAAGGGAAGACCATGACTAGCATTAGACTAGCCACGGTAACGTGCATTCCATCCACATAATCAGATATAATACTAAATCAAATAGACATGCAAAGCACATAGTTTCACATAGCACGTAGCACATAAGCATGCTTATCTAGATTCAGAAGCCTAGGGAAAGCAATTAAACACATAGGCATGTAGGCACACACAAGCACATAGCACACAAGCCCTATCTATTACAAAAGGGAATGCCTACTACAATCTAAGGGGGAAATAAATAAATAAATAAAATCATAACCTAGCTATTACAACTTGCGGCATTTTATTGCCTTCCCAAATAATTAAAAATAAATATACAAAATTAAAACAAATAAAGTGAATAAATAAATAAAATGAAAACATTCAAAAAGCATGCAATTAAGCACATAAAATCACATAAGGTGCACATAGAGTCAAGTAAGGTAAAAAATAAGAGATAGAGTGTACCTCCCTTGAGTTGGTGCCCTAATGAAACGAATTTACATATTTACCCTCCAAAATAATAAAAAGGGTCAAGGCATCACTTTAATTAACAAATAATTATATAAAAGGGAAATTAAACATAAAAATAAAAAATTAAACATGAAATGGAATTAATTGAAGCATTTACATAAAATAAACCACTCATTGCAAGCAATCGAAGCAAAACAGGACCTAATTAGAATAAAAAAAATAATTTAAGAGTCTAAAATAAAATACTAAAATTAATGGCTTAAGATGGGACCTATCAAAGTCACATGCTAAAACTTCACGAAAAATGAATGGAAACCTATTTGTTAAAATTGAACATCAAAATTACCCAAAAAAATTTTTAAAATATAAATCGAAACTAAAACCTATCAAAACTCATTAAACCTCAAAATTCTATTCTACAAATCATGAATAATCTGTCCAAGAAATATATCAATCAAAAACAAGAGTTTTGTGAGACCCAATTGATAAGTCTTCCACAATTTCCCAGGCCATAGTAGAACAAAAGGGGATTTGGGGAGTTAGACCGTAATTTTTAAAAGATTCCCATGCAAAGCTTCAAAGAAACTCTCGGCAATGCAACTGAAGCTTTCTGCAATTCTTTGGGTTTCTCATTGAAGCAAAGAAGAACGGCACTAAATGAATCTAGACTCACAAATCAAAGACATACAACGTCACTTTCATCAAAACCAATCCGGCTTGAATCAGATTAAGCTCCAACGGTTTGAGCTCAGTTGAAGCAACTGAAGCTTTTTCCAGAATGCAACATCAATACTGCTGCAACAAACTTACATATTGTAGCTATTTGTTATACCATACATTGCTACTTTAAATTGCAGCAAATGTATTCAACGGCATCGCCATCAAACAGCAAACAGACCCAACAAAAAATCAAGCCAAACCAGAACTTCAGCCTCTCAAAAAAATCTAGTTTTATCAACATCGCTAACAACAAGCCGAAAGCTTCGAGCTGGTTGCAGCATAGCGGATTTTTCATGCACAAATCTTAACCAGACGCAATTCGAACCCAAGCAACAGGATCACCTAATACTCTTTTCACTTCCAACACACAACCCTTACGTTTAAACACCAAAACAATCAGACACCACTTAGCATTTCAACCAAACCAAAAGAAAAACTGGAATCAAAAACATCGAAACACAAGGCTTGCTTTTCATTTTCAACACAAAGATTCAAGAAAATCATGCAAATCTAGAAATAAAAACTGCAACTTCCAACTATTGGCATTCAGGACATACGCAGCCAACAAAATTCAAGCAAACGGCAATCTCTTCGAACCAAAACAAACCTTATGCGTCCTATCATCAAAACCCAGCCATAAATTATGCATTCCCAGAATTCTCCAACCCAGATTACGCACAAAGACAACCAAAGAAATAGCCATGGACTCTCACGAACCCATCAGCTAAACCTATAGAAAAGATCCCAAACTTCCGTCTCCAAAAACCAGACCAAACCTACGGGTCATACCTCAGCCCAAACAGAAATAAAACTCAACCCTCTTCAAATGCAGAACCAGACATGAAACCGAAAGTGTTAGATGGATTGCTGCAAAGGGCAGATGGCTCTTGAGTTAAAACAAATTTTAGAAACCCAATGGTAATAACAGCAAGACCATCAGACATGGCTGTGCCTGGGACCTAGGTAAACAACGAAGAAAAGGAACAACTTTGGCCAGAAATGTAAGCGAACGCAAGAAAAAATCAGATCTCATCTTTCGACTACATTCACAGATTCATATACAACCTAACTAAATCATATACAACCTGACTAACTCCTTCATCAAAGATCGTGAAGACACAATCATCATAGACAGAAAGTAAGCAAGTCGATAACTATGGTTTACATCTGTTTGCTAACAAAATTACAGGTAGGAAGGGAGAAAGGAAGCCTTACAGTTGATAGCAACGGCGGCCGACTCCCGCCAATGGTAGCAGCTCTTTCGCTCCTTCCTTGCTTGTTGATTTTTCTTATGCTACTCTGATCTCCTTTGAAGCTTCCAGTGGTTCCCTCTCCCGAAGCTCTTTGCTTTCTTTTGTTCCAGATTTCTTTCTTTTACCTTTTCCCGTAGCTCCCTGATTTTTCTCTCGGTCTTTCTCTCTCACTCTATCTCACACTCTCTTTCTCCTCTCCGCCGCCATCCAGATTCTCTCTTTCTCTTGCTTGGTTTCTTTCCTAATACCCTAGCCGCCAACTCTACTATCACTCTCTATCTTTCAGCCGTCATCCGAATCCCCCCAAACCCTCTCATTTCATGGCTTTTTATAGGCACTCGAAACCTCTCACAAAACCTAGCATCTATGGTTCATCTGCTGCGTTTTCTTTTGCTGATTTCCAAGCCATTGGATGGCTTTTGTTTCTCAAGACCTTGAGCTGTCGGATGAAGGCCAAATGGCCTTGTACTATGCCAATCTGATGGAGCAAAATAATAGGCAAAAATGACCGAAAAACAAACTGGAAAAATGGAGCTGCATTTTTGTTTTCTGCCTTCTGTTAGTACGCTGCTCCTCTTCCTTTTATATCCAACTCAAACCCCCTAAACCCTCACATCAATGGTGTTGATGAGAGGTGGGTTTCTTCCAAGATTTTGGAGCCCTTAGATTTTTATGAATGAAATCTTTGAGTCATGAGCTAGACTTGTACCGAGAGTGCTTTTGAGGAAAAAGAAAAATGCCACGGCAGTGAGTAAAAATGGAAGAAATGGCCATCTGCCAATTTTGCTTCTGTACTGACTTGCGCTTTTCTCTTCTTTTTTTTTCTCTTTTTTTCTTTGAATAAAAAAATGTCCTAAAAGTAAAAATTAAGAGACTAAAATGCAAAAAAATGGATAATAATAAATAAAATAATAACAAATAAAGCTAAATTAAAAAATTAATATCTAAAATGCCAAAATGAAAAATAAAATCATGAGATTAATAAAATAAAAATAGATGATAATTATCAATAAAAATAAAAATGAAATAAATTAAAAATTTGGTGTCTACAGTTTGCCCCTCTTTGTCTGAGTTTCGAAGAAACTCGAGACAAAGACGTAGACACCAAATACTTACCTGTGGTTATTCGGCTGCAAACTGCTCGAACGACTGACACCTTTGAAATGAGGACTGACCCCTTTAACAAAAAAATTTCAAAATGGGACTAACCCAGACAAGAAATTTAAAATAGGACTGACCCGAATAGGAAATTTAAAACGGGACTGACCCGAACAGGAAATTTAAACGAGACTGATCCGAACAAGAAATTTAAACGGAACTGACCCGAACAAGAAATTTAAAACGAGACTGACCCGAACAAAGAATTTAAAACGGGACTGACCCGAACAAGAACTTTAAAACGGGACTGACTCGAGTGCTCACTAGTGGGACTAACCCATGTTTAGTGGCAGTGTAAAATGAAATGCTCACTGGTGAGACTGACCCATGCTCAGTGGCAGGGTAAAATGAAATGCTCACTGGTGGGACTAACCCATGTTCAGTGGCAGTGAATGAAATGCCTTGACAATCGGTCAGTGGGATTAAATCCGAACATGCCTTGATAATCGGTCAGTGGGATTAAACCCGAACCTGCCTTGATAATCTTGATAATCGGTCTGTGGGATAACACCCGAGCCTGTCGAGAAAATCGGAAATAGAAAGGCATGCTAGTGGAATGAACCCAATGCTAACGGAGATAGACTAAAAACAACACACACGTTAGTGAGATAAACTCGATGCTAACGGTGGTAGAATAAAAATGCACACGTTAGTGAGATAGACTCGATAAACGGATATGTTAGTGAAATAGACTCGATGCTAACGGTGGTTGAATAAAAAAGCACACGTTAGTGAGATAGACTCGATGCTAACGGTGATTGAATAAAAAAAACTCGATGCTAACGGTGGTTGAATAAAAAAAACACACGTTAGTGAGATAGACTCGATGCTAACGGTGGTTGAAGTCAGTGAATTAAATGTGGTTGCCAAGAAAGGAGGTAGAAGGGTGCGCGGCGGATGCTGAGACTCGCCAACACGAAATTAAAATTTGAGATTGAAATTGATTTCTTCAAGAAATAAGAAGTTAAATCTAATTTTTGATTTTTTCGTTTTTTCGTTTTCGTTTGGGAGAAACTTTTCAAAAAAATAATTTTGCCCCAGTCTCTACCAATTATTGTGCAACCGATCATTTGATTTGCATTACGGCATGGTTGCTCCTCCTTAAGGTCTTGATTCACAAGATTCTGACTTACGCTTCTTCATCGATTTCAAGCCATGGATACCTGTACAAGGGGCTTACCAAAGTACAACAACTACTTGCATTAAAAAATTTGCCTCAATATGGGCTTATTTTGCAAAATCTCACAAATAAAAATTTGCCCCAATGTGGGCCCACTTGATTGCAAGATTTTTGTTGGATGACTCTCCATTTGTTTGAACAAAGAGAAACTACACTTTCTAAAACTTAGAAAATATTCACATACTAACATACAATGTAAAGACGTTTCAATGTCGAGTTTAAACTCATGCATCAAATTTCATGATGAATCTCTCAAAATAACACCAAATTATAGAAGATTTCTTACTCACTTTAGCATCGATGCTTAGGGTGATGGGTCACCACTTCTTATTAGTTCAATCTTTCAGGACCAATCAAGTGGGTGTTATTTCTAAATTGGAAGTGGCTAAGGAAAATGAGAGGTCAAGATTTGTCTTATTCTTATGCCCACATTGTATGTAAACCCTTCAATATCACATCTTAGTGAAAACAAATAGTTTATCACCCTTATTTCTTAAGAAAACTTAGTCAACATATAAGCTTTATAAGCTTGTGATATATGGGTAGAAACGACAGTTAAGCATGTGAAAACTGGTTATGGCCTTATGATGCCGAATGATTGATGGGTTCCTTAGAAGCATAATCCTCACTTCGAATTGTCATGAAGGATAAGTCAGGATGGACTTTATGAGCTTGTAATGTGGCTTGAAAGCGATAGTTAAAGAAATAAGATTTTCAAGAACATTGCACTGAAGATCGCACTTTTTCCAAAATTGACCCTATTTTGAACTCGAAGATTTTAAGATTTTGTTTGACTTTTATCATCACTCAACAGGGATTTCAGCATCGAATCTTTTTGCATTTATTTCGCTCGCTTTTTCTTTTTTCTTTTTCTTTTTTTCAAAAGTGCCCTTGCGGGTTTTCACACTAGGGCAAATTTAGTTTTGAAAAAGAAAAAAGAGAGAGAAAAACCCCACACTGGGGCAAATTCAATTTTTTAAGGAAAGGCGAAAGAAAAGCAAATGACCGAAAGAAAACCTCAGTTAAAAATAAATTGGGGCAAATTGTGAACATTTCGAAAGATGAATGGAATGACAGGAAAAGAAGGAAAATGAAAGAAAAGAGAGCCCCGATTGAGAATAAATTGGGACAATGTTTTGATTTAACCCTAAAATAGGGTTGGTGTAATAATGCTATCTTAGGTCATTTAAACCACTGTCAGAAATCCGCCTTCAAGCCTTAACCTTTCCTTAGCATCTCACCTGACCACATTACAAAAAATTGAAAGCCCTGGCTTCCTTTCTTTGCGTTACCTCTTTTAAGGAAATTTTCTAAATCACGTGGCAAATGATGTTAATACTCCTTCACCAATTTTGCAGGGGGGAGGATTGTTACACTGATGCCATCATTTCTTAAAACATATTTTCTGAGTTGATAAAGGCTATTGGCAGGATTTGTTCATCAGGTGAAAACCCGAAAGGGCGCATTTGAAAATGGGGAAAAGAAGAAAGAAGAAAAAAAGAAAGAAAAGAAAAGGAAAATTGAAAAATGAAAGAAGAGAAAATAAAATAAAAGGTGGCGTGGTAGCCTTAGTGAAAACCCGAAAGGGCGCATTTGCTTCTCTTGCTTGGATTCTCTCTTATTTCAAAACTGTTGACACCAAAATTTTAATTTATTTCATTTTTATTTTTATTGATAATTATCATCTATTTTTATTTTATTAATCTCATGATTTTATTTTCATTTTGGCATTTTAGATATTAATTTTTTAATTTAGCTTTATTTGTTATTATTTTATTTATTATTATCCATTTTTTTGCATTTTAGTTTCTTAATTTTTACTTTTAGGACATTTTTTTTATTCAAAGAAAAAAAAGAGAGAAAAAAAGAAAAAAAAAGAAGAGAAAAGCGCAAGTTAGTACAGAAGCAAAATTGGCAGATGGCCATTTCTTCCATTTTTACTCATTGCCGTGGCTTTTTTCTTTTTCCTCAAAAGTACTCTCGGTACAAGTCTAGCTCATGACTCAAAGATTTCATTCATAAAAATCTAAGGGCTCCAAAATCTTGGAAGAAACCCACCTCTCATCAACACCATTGATGTGAGGTTTAGGGGGTTTGAGTTGGATATAAAAGGAAGAGGAGCAGCGTACTAACAGAAGGCAGAAAACAAAAATGCAGCTCCATTTTTCCAGTTCATTTTCCGGTCATTTTTGCCCATTATTTTGCTCCATCAGATTGGCATAGTACAAGGCCATCTGGCCTTCATCCGAAAACTCAAGGTTTTGAGAAGCAAAAGCCATCTAAGGGCTCCCGGAGGATCACAGAAAAATGCAGGAAAAAAGGCACCGTAGATGCTAGGTTTGAGGGATTGCTGATGCTTATATAAAGCCATGAAGCTGGGGTTCGAGGAGGTGGACGGCTGGGCAGGTGTGACGGCTGATGAAAAAAGATTGGTTGGCGGCTGGAGAGGAAGAAACCGAGGGAGAGCTGAGGGTTTTTCGTGGGGAGAACTGGGAAAAGAGAGCAAAAGAAGGGGAAAGGCGGCTAAGTTTGGAAGTGAGGAAGCTACGGGCTTGGCTGGGAGAACAAAAAGGGGCTGGAAAATCTAGAGTTTAGAGAGCAAGAGAAAGGGAGCTGGGCAGAGGAAGAAAGGAAGCTACAGGGCCGAGAAAAGAGTTCGAGAGGGCTGAGGACTAGGATTAGCAAGAGAGAAAAGTGACGGGCAAGCAAAAGGAAAATCCGGGGGACGGATTGAAAGGGGAACAGAGCAAGAAACAGAGGAACCAAGTTGCGAAAAAACATAGAGGGAAGATTCGTCTGAAGAACCACCGAAGCCACCGCCGCTCGTGGGAAACCGCCACCATCACACCGGAATCCATCGTCGCCACCGCTCAAACAAAAGCGCTGTAAGTTGTCCTTTTTCTTTAAAAAATTTTCAGTTCTGATCAAGCTCTCAAAGCAGTCTGCCGGGCCTTTATTTATTGCACTTTTCCTATTAATTGTTCATGATTTTGGATTGTACATGCTTTCTGTGTCAATTGGACCGAAGTCCTTTTTGGTTCTGATAATTTTGGGGCCGATTATAGTTCCAATGGAACAAAGAGCCGATGAAGTCTTTAATGCCCCTTACCTGTTTGATAAAATGCCCGGCTAAAAATTCTGTTTGAAGGATGATTGACTTGCGTTTTGCATGTGAGAAAAGTGAATACTTGGCCGGCTCAATGTTTGTCTGAACAAAAATAGTTGATTTTCACAGAAGAAAGCAAAGTTTTTGAAAGATATTGACGGGCTTGTTTTTGCATCTTTTCTGTTTCTTTTTCTTAGTACTCTTTTTGAATGAATTCGAATTAATGACATGAGATTGTATGGAAAGGAGTTCATGTGAGTTTTACTTTCTTTTGAGAGTGGCTAGAGCTGAAGTTGAACTAAACTGATGGCAACCATATTGGCATGTTTATTGTTGGGTCTGTGAAAGTTGCAGAAAGCCACGAAGAAGAAGATGCATGGATAATTTCTGATCTTTTTATTTCAACCCCCAACTTTTGTCTAATTGCACTATGGCCCAGAATCTTCTGTAATTGAACCATTCACTTCCCTATTGAGTGTTCATTTTCTCTTCATATTTTAAGAGTATTTCTAGACATGTTCTTTCTGTGATTTGGAGTATAATTGAACCTTAATTTGTTTTAGTGAATTTATTATCTCATTGGGTTATTGTGAATTGGGTAGTTTGGGGTTAAAGGTTTGCTTGGTGGGGTTTGGCTAATGAGTTTTAGCTTATTTATTTGGGTTCTTTGGCTTGGGCTAGAGGGTCAAGGCCAATCTGTTTGGTTGACTAATTTTGGGCCAAAATAATATACTAGCACGCTCTTTTGGCTTTGGAGTTTCGATTGGGTTTGGGAGGCTTTAGCCCAAGAAAATAGAAAATAGCCCAATGGCCTGCTTTGCCAAAAGTCTGGTGACAATTTTTTCATTCCAGTCCCTCAATTTTCTATTTATTTCATTATGGCCCCAAAAACTTTAATTTCTTTCAATCGGGTCCCTAATTTAATTGTAAATAGGCCCTTAAACTTTATTTTTCTTTAATTTTGGACCCAAAACTTTGTTAATGTTTGCAATTAAGTCCCTTCTTCTTTTAACTTCTTTAAATGTGGGTTGTTTACATGATTTAATTGATTCAATTTCGTGTTTATTTTTATCTTTTGTGATTATTTGTTAACTAAAGTAATGTCTTGACTCTTTCTTTGTTTTTTGGAGGGTAAATAAGTAAGTTCATTTCATTAGGGTCCCCAACTCAAGGGAGGTACACCCTATCCCTTATTTCTTACTTTGTTTGACCCTACGTGCCCTATGTGACTTTACGTGTTTAATTGCGTGCCTTTTGAATGTTTATTTATTTATTTATTTGCCTTATTGGTTCTAGTTTTGTATATTTATTTTAGTTCAATTTTGATCATTTTGAAAGGCATTTAAATGCCAAGTTGTAATAGTTAGGGTTTTATTTACTTATTTATTTATTTTCTCCCCTTTTAGATTGTAGTAGGGCCTCCCTAATGTAATAGATAGGGCTTGCTTTACTTTATTTGCCTTGCGTGATTTGTATGCTTACTTGCTATGTGTTACCGCTTTTCTAGGATTTAGCATCTAGATATGCATGCTTATGTATTATGTGAATTACGTGCTCACATGCCTACTTGCTTTAACTATGCCCATTTACTTGTATATATATGGTGAATGCAAATGTACGGTATAACCGTGGCTAGTCCAATGCTAGTCATGGTTACTTATTCCCAATCGCTCACAAGTCCAATGCTTGTGAGAGAGCGTTAGTAAAGGGCTAGTCCAATGCTAGACCCAATAGGGCCGTTCCTCACTAGTACATACTCGCATGCCTTCACTACATTTTCATGCATTTTTCTTAGTATTTTTTACGTTTTTGCATGATCCTTTACCCTTTTCCCACATTCAAAGTATGATCCTTAGGATTTTGCATTTCACTCTAGTCATTAGGGTCATTTGCCTGATTAGGTTAGGGAGTTATTCTTTTGGTAAGGAGGATGGACGAGTTTGGCTATACGTAGCCTTAGCACGCTCATTCTTTTTCTAACCAAAAGGAAAAGCAAAAGTCACGATTTAGGGTCTCCCCGTACCCGTATTGCTTGCATTCCTCTAGGATTCGTACATCTCATTTACCCACTATCATTTAGCACTCTCAATTCATAAAACTATTATTTTTTCACATGTTCACTTCACATGACTCTTATCTTACACATTCTCACTCTACCACTTGCACTTTATATACTGCCACTGAGCACACATACACTTCACACTATCACTTTACATACCTCACCTTGCACTCCCATTTGCACACTCCCACTTACACACTATTATTTTTATTATTACTTTTTTCACTTCACACAAGCTCATGTTTTCACATTGCATACATTCATTTCATTCATTTTTTCGTCATTAGCATTACTCGTGACCTCTTGGAGGGCTTATCCTTGGTTATCACAACTCATGTGATTTAGTCCGCTCGAGCCTCTAAGAGATATCCGTCCCTTCCGATTCCTCATTAGGTTTAGGATTGCATTCATATTAGTTACATCCAAATGCGATACATCTTTTGGTTAGAAATCAGGAAAATCATGATTAAATCATGCAACTAACTTAGGCTAGGTTGAGAGGGTGCCTTAGACATTGTCTTTGCCTTCCCTCTCTTCAACTGTGACCCCTGAACAATTTTTCTCTGATTTATCGTAGATTTTGGAGTCAATCTAAAAAGGTTTTACATTTAAATCCACATTTTTTGGGTGACTTGGTACACCCTAACTCAATACCAAGTGGCGACTCCTACATTTTACCAAAACATTTTTAGATTACTATTTTTGGGCCAAAACGTCGCATTTCAAAGTCCCATGGCCTTTCTCTTTCATTTTCACACACATCACCATTTTTCAAACCATACTTCACTCACTTATTATATTTAAAATGGGGCGCGACAGATTTTTCTGGTTCCAGTTTTACTTGGTGCAATAACAGGTATGGGCATGCAAGAATTTGGAAGTGACTTGATCGGTTATTGGTTAGCATCGAGTGCTTGAATTTTTTTGCCTAATTGTCTGTTTCACATTTGGTTCGTGAGGCGTCAGACCATGCTCTGTTTTTCATTTCCTTTTCTTCTAGGCCGGACAACAAGTCTCATTCATTCAAATTTCTCAATGTTTGGACTTCTAAGGATGGTTTATTGGATGTTATTAAGACAGCTTGGCAATTCGATGATACGGGCTCTCCATTTTATGTTGTATGGGCAAAGTTGAGGAGTGTTTCTAAAGCTATTCAACTATGGAATAAGGAAACGTTTAGTGAAATTTTTGTTAATGTGAAAAAGGCTGTGGAAGCAGTGGCTTCAAATTTGGATGAGCCTCATATTGAGTTACAACAGGTACAAGCTGAATTGAAGAATGTTTTGGCTATTGAAGAGTAGTTTTGGCATCAAAAAGATAGGGTTAAATGGCTTCAACATGGGCATCATAATTCTAGATATTTCCATTCAGTAGTAAAGCAACGGAGGTATCATGCAACAATTCATAGGATTAAAGATTTAAATAGGATTTGGATTATAGAAGACAGTGAAATAGGAGGGGAAACTGTAAGGTTTTTTGGTGATTTGTTTCCTGCTGATCCTATTCCAGAGTTTCAGTTGCTTCATGTTATCCCAAATTGAGCTCTGAAATTGATAACAGTTGTTTGGAAGAAATCCCTTCTTTAGATGAAGTTAAGAAGGTGATTTTTGATATGGATGGTGACAGTGCAACTCAAGATGTTTACAAGGCAATTTTGAGTTTTTTTGTGGGGCTAAACTTCCACGATTTGTAACATCTACATTTATTGTGTTTATTCCAAAGGTCATGAATCCTTAGGATTTTACTCCATTTCGATCTATCAGTGTGTGTAATTTTTTGAATAAGGTTATTTCTCAAATCTTCGTTGGGCGGTTGTCTATTATTTTACCTCGAGTTATTTCTCCTCAACAGAGTGATTTTGTGGAGGGTCGGACTATTTCTGATAATTATCTTTTGGCTCAGGAATTGATTTCTAATATTAGGAGAAAATGTAGAGGTGGAAATCTAGCGCTTAAACTTGACATGGCTAGGGCATATGATAGGATATCTTGGCTGTTCCTTATAAACATGTTGCGATGGTTTGGCTTTGGGGAGAAATTTATTGGCATGGTTTGGAGGTTGTTATCAAATGTTTGATTTTCGGTGTTAGTAAATGGAGTGTCTTATGATTTTTTAAGTCCTCTAGGGGTCTTCGTCAGGGAGATCCCCTCTCACCAGTGTTATTTATTATTGGAGCTGAGGTTTTATCCAGAGGATTGAATTTTTTATCCGCCCAATCAAATTTTGTGGGCTTCAAAGTTCCTAAAAGGTGTCCCCCTATTACTTATTTGGCATTTGCGGATGATATCATAATTTTTGCTAATGGTCTGCATTTTCTTTGAAGAAAATATGAAGGTGTTAGAACTGTATCAAAATGATTTTGGTCAGTTACTGAATGTTAATAAAAGTGGTTATTTAGTACATCCTTGGATATCGATAGCTCGCCAAGGTGTAATTAAGCGAGTTACTAAGTTTTCAAGAAAAGATTTTTCGGTTCATTATTTGGGTTCTCCTTTGTTTATTGGTAGGTGCAAAGGTGCTTATCATGCTGATTTGTGTCAAAATATTGTTGATGAGGTGCTTTCTTGGAAGTCTCGGCTATTGTCACCTGGTGGGAAGATTATTTTGATTAAGCATGTACTTTTAAGTATCCCAACTCACTTACTTGCTTTAGGGGTAGTACCAAAAGGCATTTTCATTTTATTGAAGAGGTGTGTGCAAATTTCCTTTGGGGAACAGCTCAAGATTTGAATAAATTTCATTGGATTAGGTGGAGGGACTTGTGTTATCCTCTGGAGGAAGGTGGTGTTGGATTTCAGTCTATTTATGAAACTTATATGGCTTTTCCATGTAAGATATGGTGGAATTTTAAGAGTGGTCTTTCTTTGTGGGCATTATTCTTGCGTGCTAAGTATTGTCATGGAATTTATCCTTGTCAAGCTCGCATTTCTTCTACAAGTTCTGCAACATGGCAACATATGTTGGACATTAGGAGGTTTGCAGAATTATTTATATTCTGGAAACTCCATAGTGCAAGCTGTAATTTTTGGTATGATAATTGAATAGGATTAGGTGCTTTGTATCTCAACGTGGAGGTGTAGGAAAATTTGCCTTTCCAACATTTTATTAAGACTAGGGCGTGGAATATATACATGTTGGCACAGGTTTTGCCATCTGACATTGTCCAGAAAATATTGTGCATGGCTGTTCCTCATAGGAATTCGCCGGATGTAATGATTTGGACTGCATCAACTTCTAGTGGCTTCTCTTTATCTTCTACTTTCCAAGAGTTACGAGATGTCAAGACTTCTTCTTTCATGCTAAAATAGTTTTTGCATTCGCAAGTTCCTTTGAAAATATCTTTCTTTATGCTGCTCTTGCTGCGGGGACAATTACCATTGGATGATGTGTTGTCTAGATTCAAGCTTCATCTGCCATCTAAGTGCTTTTGTTGCTTGGAGTCTCAATCAAAACCTTTGCAACATCTTTTCATGGAGGGAGAGTTGGCGGTGGCTATTTGGAACTTTTTTGGTTTGTTATGTGGAGTCAATATTGTTGGAGGACATTTGCGAGTTTATTTGGCTAGTTGGTGGTATAAGCCAGCTAAGTCGAAGAGGCTGAAGTTTGTATTTTGTCTCTTGCCTATATTTGTTTGCTGGAATTCATGGAAGGCAAGGAATATATCGGTATTTCAAGGGATTGTAAATGATGCCCATTCCATTTTCCAGGCCATTTTCCAAGATTTGAAGGATTTTTATTAGCTAAAGTTTGGAGAGTTATAGCATGTTACGGCATGGCCTCAATTTTTGGAAATGGTTGAGGAGTAGTTTGATGTATTTAAAATATGGATGGTTCATTGGCAACCTCCAAACTTAGGGATGTTCAAATTTAACATAGATGGATGCTCGAAAGGTAATCCCGGATTGAGCGATGGTGGGGGGATATTTTGAGATTTTTCGGGAAAATTACTATTTGATTTTTCTGGATACTTTGGTAATGGTACCAGTATGCAAAGCCAAAGCTTTGCTAATTGGGATGCAATTATGTTTCTAGTTTGTTGTTGAATCAGATTCGATGGTGGTAGTGCAGATTCTAATGAATAATTATCAGTGTCCTTGGTCTATTAGCCGTGAGATAGAGAAAATTCTTGAGATGTCTCGGGGGATTGTTCAGTTCAAGCATTGTTATCAGGAAGCTAACAAGTTTGCGGATGTTTTGTCTAACGAAGGTTGTGCTCATACGGGTTCTGTGCTTTGTGTTCATGACCGTGTAGCTGACTTACCAGTGTTGGTTAGGAGAGAGTATCGATTGGATAAACTAGTGTTTCCTTCCTTTCGAAGATGTAAGATTAAATGTAATTTTTCTTGATTATCACTTTTATTCACCATGTAATTTTGAGGTCAGGTTTATGTTCCCCTCATGTTCATTATGGTTAATTAATAAAATTTGAGTTGGCATCCCGACCTCGGGTATGGGTTTTGCCGAATAAAAAAAAACTAGTTAATTAGTTATTTTTGAATCTTCCAAAAACCCCCCTATAAGTCTCACTCTAAAATGAAGCAAATTTCTCTCCCATCTCTATGAAGATAACCCTACTCACTATTATATACAAAATTAATATTTTCTTGAGTAGGTTTTATTATTTGCACAGATTCGACACCTGTCAATTATAATCCTTTACTTGACCCAAAAATTTGAGTATCAATTCTATATTAAATTGGGAACATCCTAACCATGTCAAATTGCAAGATGGATGAAAAAGAAAAAGAGGATTTCACAAGGTTCATCTATGCCACCATTTCTTTCTTAATGAAAGAATTATCGTCTAGAAGAATGCTATTTGTTTATTCATGCCCTTCTCGGTTTAGTTGTCTTTTTAAGATATTTTGTGTTTTCTAGAGAATTGAGCAGTTTCTAGTGGACTTTCGTGTGAAATGGATAGTTAATGAGTGTATTAATGGAGGCAACTATGATAAAAACTTGTCAACTGAAGATTTGTGTGGTGAACTATGATAAAAACATGTTTCTTGATTGAATTAAACAATGCTATTCAAATCCATTTGTGTCCATGTGAATGGCTCACATTAAGTTTTATTATTTCAATGGAAGGACAATTTAACTAAGGTCCAAAATCTATACACGCACAAAACGCAGTACTTATTAGCATGTTATGCAGTCCTGTAAACACAGGAAGATTTGAGATTTTTTGAGTTTCTTAGGGTAGATGAACTAGTGTTCTAAATACAAGATATGCTATTTTAAGTTTTTTTATTGACCAAAAGATAGAAATTGGATGTATGCTTATTTCTCATAGCCTTGTGCATTTCTGACAATATTAATTCTACTATCATTGCATAAGCAAATCCTGAAAAAAATTTACTTGCTTGTACGGTTGGTATCTTTTGAAAATCCTCTAGTTCTCAATGTTCTAGTTGGTATTATTCGGTACTGATACATAGAATTCGAGGTACGAGACGATGCACTGACGTTAGTTGTATCTAATGATTAATTATCTGTTGGTTTTTTTAGTAAGGTGAGTTGTTAAAGGTAATATAGTCCATTTTTAATAAAAGTAATAGTTTTCTCAGAAGGTTGTTCGCTTAAAAAGCTAGTATCTACTGTTAAATATTTGACAAAATCGTTTTTCAAAATTCAAACTATAGACACATGGCCTGCCCAAAATTAAGTCAGTCGACAATATCGGGCTAATGTTGGACACCAAGTCATTAGGTGCCTGGACTTACCTGTGCACACTTTCACAATATCGGCCTAATGCCGAAGGTGTGAAAACAGTTATTGAGCCCAATTCTGAAGTCGAATTGAAAAGCCTATTAATGTTGAGGAATTGTTTGAGGTTGATCCACAGCTATTGGAGGATTAAGTGCTAATGCTTAGGATGCGAAATAGCTATTGAGCCCAATGCTGAAGTCGAATTGAAAAGCCTATTAATTTTGAGGAATTGTTTGAGGTTGATCCACAGCTATTGGAGGATTAAGTGCTAATGCTTAGGATGCGAAAATAGCTATTGAGCCTAATGATGAAATCGATTTGAAAAGCCTATTAATATTAAGGAATTGTTTGAGATTGATCCACAGTTTTTGGAGGATTAAGTAACGAATGCTTTGTTGGCTCGACTAACAATCGTAGTACAAAGAGAAAATTCACGAGTTCTCAAACCTGTTTGTCATAGTTAAGGCAATACCTCAAGATTTTCACACACCCTCTTTTATTTAGTGAAATCTTAGTTGTATAATTTTCTGCACTTTAGCGTGCAACATTCATTAACAAACTCTTCATTGAAATGTGACAGACTACAAAAATGTAAAGTCTTGTGGGATTTTGTGAAAATATCTAATTTTGTACCTTCCAAATTCCAGTTATTCTCTTTCTTTCTTTTTTCTTTTTCTTGGTAGTCTTCCTCAACAGTATTGTTCTTGACAAAAATGGTCAGCCGAATAATTAATCACCGTTCCTTACGCTGCTAATTTTCCAGTATCAGTCAACAAATAATTGCTCAATTGTAGCTAGGAGCATTGATTTTGTACCATATAAACATGTTGGAATTATATGGACTGAGAGGTCAAATGTAGCACGCCACTATGGTCAAAAGTCTAGAGGACAACTTCTTATTGTCTATGTCAGTCACAACCTCAATTGATATTTGTAGAAAAATGCTAATTGTGACCATGAGAACGAGGTTAGGAAGAAAAATACAGTGGATGTGATCAACGAAACCAATTGGAAATTTCTACTAACCAAATGCATTAGAACTTTCCGCTTCCTCACTGTTATGTATATCCGTAAAGATAGTATATATTACAAGGAAAGTGACCATTTAATGAAAATTTCATATTCACCATAAAATTGTGGCAATTTATCAATGTAACATAATTTTTATGGAACTTTGAATATATATCATAATTGTTTGGGCACTTATCCATAAGTGCAAGTTTTATGCGGTCAATTTAAAAAGGTAAAATACACTAGTAAATTGAAAAAATGTTTATAGACGCTTGTTATGCTTCACAGTCTATTGTCAATTCGTAATAAAACTACATCTCTTTCTGTTAGTCAACTTTCCATGTCTAAAAATCACATTCAAACGCTCGGTACTCTCTTAATCAATACATCTAAACATAAAAAAAGAGATCAATTCAGGAAGAATGAACTAATGAAAACAGTTGTATATCAACATTTCTTAACATCGTGATGATGTTAGGAAGAATGATTTAGCTACATGGATGACATTGGCTATAGTTAAGCTATGTTTTCAGAATCGGACCGGGTATCGACTCGGTCGAACTCAGGGGTCAATGGGTTCAACCGGATTCGATCGGGGTTGAACCGGATGATGTCATAAATAAAAATTATTTAAAAATTAAAATATTATATGTAAAATACCTAATAACATATTAATATTAATAAAGGTGTATTCATATATATTTGATATTTCAAATATATTTAACAAGAAAATACAAAGAAATTAGAACAATTAAATAGCAATTTATATTATTTAATGAGCATTAACAAGTTTAGAATTAAAATTATAGACTTAATTGAAAAATAACACCAAACTTTAAGACAACGTTTATAAAGTATGAAATATTTGAGGTATATTAACAATTTTTAACAACCTAGGGATCAAAATATAATATTAAAGATATTTTGACCTTTCAAAAAAAAGTAAAAACAAAAAAAGATTCTTTCATCATGGCTCAAAATCTCCGAAAAAAGTCAAAAAAAGGCTGCCCACGAAAACCGTGGTGATGACAAGCCCGGTTCTTTATTTTTCCGGTCAACCCGGTTTTGACCAGATTTGACCGATTTTTTAATCTTTCGATTTTTAAAGTTAACTCGGATCGGACAATTGATCAGTTTTCGGTTCGACCAGTCGGACTGGGCGGTCCGGTCCGAATTTGAAAACAGAGTAGTTAAGTCCTTTGCAAAGAATTTATCCTTATTAATTTGTTTAGAAATTTTCAGAACCAACAAGTGGTATTAGCTTCTTTTCGAGTTCTTTAGTTGTTGCTTTAACAACTAAGTTTGCATTCTTGCATGGAGAACTACAGAGCATTTGCGATAGCATATCAAACTTGGAGACCTATACACCATGATATTGTTGGAGTAGTTAATCATTTTACTAGTTTGAGAGATCCATTTTGAGATTTCATGTGGTGTTATCAGGGTTTTGTTAGTTTTTTTCAATTTTTTTTTATTTTTTCCAGTAAGATTTGAGTGGGATATAAGAAGCTAAGAAAAACAAAGTGATTTTAACTCAAGACGACTAGATCTTGAAAGGGTTCTACTTTGTTTGATCACTGGTTTGAGGATGGGGATTTTGAGGTGAAAAGAGCGATTGGTTTTTTGCCGGGAGTGCCCGCTTTTTGGCTGAGAATGCCCACTTGCGCTTTTATAAATTGAGTACATTCGGGCGAAAAAGGGCACAGGGTTTTAAGTTGGTTTGGCTCTATACTTTGATGGTTCTGTGATCCAATTATGTTTGCATCACACAGTCTAATTTGTAATTCGTGGTCCTGGTGAATCCTTAGCTTGGGATCATACGGACGTGGTTCATGATTTTTTTTCTCTTCCAATGCACTTAATTTTCTTGCTATTTATGTTTTTGATACCATGAATAATTTCTCAATTTTTAGGAGAAAAAAAAAAAAAGGGTACCCTACTACGTGTTTGCACTATTGATGTATTAGGATTTTGACTCCTTTTCAGTCCAAATTTCAAAATTTGTATGTGTTACAACTTATTTTCTAATACACTGACTACTTCCCCCTTGGTGGTGATTGACTACTTAGCTTTATTTTCATCTACAAAATTATCTTATAATATCCATCAATTAAATTGACAGATGCCCACTTCAATTAAGTTATCTTATTTATTGGCAAAGGATCCACCATCTTTTGGAGCTTCTCATGATGACAGAGTCTACTGGTAGACATGTAAGATCCCAACACAAGAGCAAAAATACCAGCCGGCATGCGCACTAACTTGCACACACATGCATAGACCAATCAAGCTTATGGGGATGTTTCAATTGGCGAGACAAAGTCACGATGAAACAGAAATAAATAGTACTAATCGAGTGACCAGTGGATTTCTTCTGAGTTCCTCTCCTTTCTTGCAAGAATCTCTGTTCTCCTTTTTCTGCTAAAATTGAATTTCTTCTCGAGTTATGGGTAAGGATTTTCTTACTATTCCATGATTGGGAGTGTGTAATTCCAAATCATTTGCATTGGATTTTAAGAAAATTTTGAAGCTATGCTTTAACTTGCCTTTTATGTCTATTTTACATGGACATCTGATAATAGGTTAATTCCATTTTACATCTTTCTACTATAATCAAATTTCTCACCTTGATCCTTGAACTTCAAAGTGGAATACTTTGTTTCCTACATTATAGAGTCTATCCCGTTTAAGTAAAATCTATTCCACTTTAATCCTTAAAGCACATAACTTTTTACACCTTAGTCCCTAAAGTAGAGTAGATTTTATACTTGAATGGGACAAATTATATAGTTTAAGCATTAAAGTGGGATAAATTTTATTTAAACGGGACAAATTTTATACTTAGAAACTAAAGCATCCCACTTTGAATTTTAGAAACTAAAGTGAGAATCCGACTATAGTTGAAGGGTGCAAAACAAAACTAACACTCTATTGCAAGCAGATGAACCATTGATTCCACTATTGGGGTAGTAGATATTTACACATTAGACCGTCTTAGAATTAGCAATTACGAATTGACACCCACCTGGTATTAATAGAGAAGGCAAAATTTTCTCTAATATAGTCTTAGAGAAAGAAAAACAAAGTATTGGAAGAAAATGTAGTGAAAACTGAAAAGCACATTTTCACGTGCTATACTCTAATGGTACTTTGGGACATGATATTGTCTTCCACCAAGAAACGAGACAGTGGAATTAACAATGTATTACCATTCTTCCAAGATCCACGAGTAATGGAGATAAGCTCACGATAGATGTCCATTCATGAACCTTCCAGCATATTCTTGGAGGGTATTATAGTCTTGTTTTAACTTTTTGGAAGGCATAATAATGTTGTTCTGTTGTGTTAAATCGGACTAGACAGGTCATTCCCCAAATCAATGATAATTGAAAAGTGTTGTGTTAAAAATAATGGACTCTAATGAACAAAAGGTTGTCCCCCAACTATACCATTTTGATAAGAATCTAGTACCACATATATTATGATTTGAAAAAAAAAATAGTATATAAATTGGGAGTTTCATACCCTTCAAATTTTAGGAATAAGTGAAAGGATACCCTTCAAAGTTAAGCAAGTAGGCTAGTTAATTCAATTTCAAGAAATATTGTAATTCTCAATATTGCAACCAAAACAACTTTATGATTTTCCTTTTGATAGTTCCTCTTATGGTAATATACTAAGCATAACATATGCAACTTTTGTATCAAAGCTGTACATCTATCAATAGCAAGTATCATTTATAAGAATTCTTCAAATCACATACATTAGAAGCTAGCCCCGTTTGATAATGAGTTTTTTGAGTATTTGTTTTAAACTTTACAGTAATTTACTCAACATTGCTAACAAATGGCCAAAAATGAGATAGATTTATGTATTTAGGATGTAATATGTTCAAAATTGGAATTACGAGACAAAAACAAAAAAGAAAAAGAATTGGAATTAAGAGGAAAGATTGTAATCTGTCATAAATTAAGGGGTGCATAATGGAATTTGTCTAAAATAAGTGTCTCAGTTTGTATGTGAATAGGTAGTATATGTTGATAAACTAGCTCATCACAATTGTTTTTTATGCATCTAACAAATCTAATAAAAGCCAAGGACTATAATTTATGGAATTAAAAGGAAATTAGTTTTTTTTTTTAATTTAGCAAGGCAATGTAGGATTTACGAGGTGCGGAGGGAGAAAAAGGATTTGAAACCTAGAATCTATGATTATTGATGCATTGACCTTAACCATTAGATAAAGGCTTTCTCGACACCAAGAACTATAATTAGATCTACTTTGTATTATTAATCTAGAATGGTACCATGTGTGACACCCATATTAGTTCCTAACCATGTGACACTACGGTTGATTTAGAATTATTACAACTAGAAGGACAAAAAAAAATTTTGGGTCCAAAGTGGAACCAAGCGCTAATTTTAAGGTGTTAAATACTATTGATGATAAAAGTTTATGATGTGAAATACTAACTATTGGAAATATTGTCGGTGCAAAATGCATTTTTTCGCGGTCATAGATATAATTGAGGGGGAAAAAACAATTTATGTGCAGACTTAAAAAGAATACAAGCATGCAAAAAAAAAAAAGACTGAATAGATTGGCGATCTTAAAAAATTCCTTGAATATTTATTCCACAACAACACAAATTCTTTTTTTTACCCCTTTTTTAGTATAAATGGGAGGATTCAAACTTGGAACCTCTCACTTACACACCCTTCCCTCATGCTATCCAACCAATTTCTTTTCCCCACAAATTCTTTTTGTTCCCTAAACAAAAGAATGTTCATTTAAAACACAAAACTAGATCTGGTGGCGACTTGTGACCGGAGAAGGGAGGGGAGAGTGGTTGCAAGGAAGGGGAAGGGAAGGAAAGAGATGAAGGAGGAGGAAGGAGGGGAGAAAAAAAGGGAGAGGAAAGAAGGAAGGAGAGGATAAGATGGTGGCCGTGGAGGGCGGGAGGAAGAGAAAGAAGTAAGAGAGAGAAGGAGGGAGGAGGAGATGGGTGTGCTAGTGGTGGAGGAGGGAGAAGGGGAAGGATGGTTGATGGTTGTAGTAGAAAGAATTTAATAAATATTTAAAAATACCTCGATAAAATTTTAAATTTTATAAACATCTCCAAATACATCTACAATGACAAGTTTTTGAGATATAATATTACAGTGTAATTTTTTAAAAAAAAAACCCTCAAAAACACTTAATCCGTACGGGTCTGTAATCATTAAAAATATTTTTCCAATAACAGCACTAATTAATTCTTTTGTTATTCATAAGCAGTTTAACAATATGTTGAATTCTTAGATTAACATGGTGAATTCTTAGAATAACATGGTGAAAGCGGAATTTTTTTTAGAATGGGACAAATGATAGTCAAGTTGCAAAATATCATATGATACTATTAAACATATTTTCGATGCAATTTCATAGTTTTCTCAAGTTAGTAACTAAGGCAATTGCCTACCTATCATGAGTAGGGAAATTTTTCCTCTATTTTTATTTAGAATAACACATTTTCATTAAAGTTGACACTATTGTGAATTTTTAGCTTGTTCTTTCCATATATTTTGTTTTCAGAAAATAATATTATTCTTTTTTATTTAAAATATCAAGCATCACACGGATCTGAATGCTAGTATCAATCTACTTCAATTGGGAACTCATTTGATACCAATAATGACTAGGCTTGGATAAATGTTCAACGACCAAGACTAGACCCTGTTTTTTTTTTTTGAAAAAAGAGACTAGACGCTTCACGCCTTCACCGAATCATTATGAGCTTCACTGAATTAAATGGGTTAATTCCACTTTGTCCTCCCAAATTTTGGACGATTACACACTTCAGTCCCTAAACTTCAAAATATGACACTTAAGTCCCTAAACTTATAAATACTTCCCACTTAAATCCCTAAACTTATAAAATGGGACACTTAAATTCCTAAATCCTTATAAAATGGGACACTTTGACCACCAACGACATTCAGGATTTGTTAACAATTTTCCTTAAGTGGGAGGTATTTATAAATTTAAGAATTTAAGTGTCTCATTTTGAAGTTTAGGGACTGGAGTGACTAATCGTCCAAAGTTTGGGGGGACAAAGTGAAATTAACCCGAATTAAATCACCAAGGTATCTACTTTGAACACATATTCGACAAAGAGATAGTCTTAACAATAGAGTCAATAGAGAAACTCAAAGTCATTTCTTATACGTCGTTGTAGTTACCAATTTCCTGAATAATGTTCCTAAAACATGCTTTTCCTAATCGGACCGGACCGGGTATCGACTCGGTCGAGCTCAGGGGTCAGGGGTCAATGGGTTCAACCGGATTCGATCGGGGTTGAACCAGATGACGTCATAAATAAAAATTATTTAAAAATTAAAATATTATATGTAAAATACCTAATAACATATTAATATTAATAAAGGTGTATTCATATATATTTGATGTTTCAAATATATTTAACAAGAAAATACAAAGAAATTAGAACAATTAAGTAGCAATTTATATTATTTAATGAGCATTAACAAGTTTAGAATTAAAATTATAGACTTAATTGAAAAATAACACCAAACTTTAAGATAACGTTTATAAAGTATGAAATATTTGAGGTATATTAACAATTTTTAACAATCTAGGGGTCAAAATATAATATTAAAGATATTTTGACCTTTCAAAAAAAAGTAAAAAAAAAAAGATTCTTTCATCATGGCTCAAAATCTCCGAAAAAAGTCAAAAAAAGGCTGCCCACGAAAACCGTGGTGATGACAAGCCCGGTTCTTTATTTTTCCGGTCAACCCGGTTTTGACCAGATTTGACCGATTTTTTAATCTTTCGATTTTTAAAGTTAACTCGGATCGGACAATTGATCAGTTTTCGGTTCGACCAGTCGGACTGGGCGGTCCGGTCCGAATTTGAAAACAGAGTAGTTAAGTCCTTTGCAAAGAATTTATCCTTATTAATTTGTTTAGAAATTTTCAGAACCAACAAGTGGTATTAGCTTCTTTTCGAGTTCTTTAGTTGTTGCTTTAACAACTAAGTTTGCATTCTTGCATGGAGAACTACAGAGCATTTGCGATAGCATATCAAACTTGGAGACCTATACACCATGATATTGTTGGAGTAGTTAATCATTTTACTAGTTTGAGAGATCCATTTTGAGATTTCATGTGGTGTTATCAGGGTTTTGTTAGTTTTTTTCAATTTTTTTTTATTTTTTCCAGTAAGATTTGAGTGGGATATAAGAAGCTAAGAAAAACAAAGTGATTTTAACTCAAGACGACTAGATCTTGAAAGGGTTCTACTTTGTTTGATCACTGGTTTGAGGATGGGGATTTTGAGGTGAAAAGAGCGATTGGTTTTTTGCCGGGAGTGCCCGCTTTTTGGCTGAGAATGCCCACTTGCGCTTTTATAAATTGAGTACATTCGGGCGAAAAAGGGCACAGGGTTTTAAGTTGGTTTGGCTCTATACTTTGATGGTTCTGTGATCCAATTATGTTTGCATCACACAGTCTAATTTGTAATTCGTGGTCCTGGTGAATCCTTAGCTTGGGATCATACGGACGTGGTTCATGATTTTTTTTCTCTTCCAATGCACTTAATTTTCTTGCTATTTATGTTTTTGATACCATGAATAATTTCTCAATTTTTAGGAGAAAAAAAAAAAAAGGGTACCCTACTACGTGTTTGCACTATTGATGTATTAGGATTTTGACTCCTTTTCAGTCCAAATTTCAAAATTTGTATGTGTTACAACTTATTTTCTAATACACTGACTACTTCCCCCTTGGTGGTGATTGACTACTTAGCTTTATTTTCATCTACAAAATTATCTTATAATATCCATCAATTAAATTGACAGATGCCCACTTCAATTAAGTTATCTTATTTATTGGCAAAGGATCCACCATCTTTTGGAGCTTCTCATGATGACAGAGTCTACTGGTAGACATGTAAGATCCCAACACAAGAGCAAAAATACCAGCCGGCATGCGCACTAACTTGCACACACATGCATAGACCAATCAAGCTTATGGGGATGTTTCAATTGGCGAGACAAAGTCACGATGAAACAGAAATAAATAGTACTAATCGAGTGACCAGTGGATTTCTTCTGAGTTCCTCTCCTTTCTTGCAAGAATCTCTGTTCTCCTTTTTCTGCTAAAATTGAATTTCTTCTCGAGTTATGGGTAAGGATTTTCTTACTATTCCATGATTGGGAGTGTGTAATTCCAAATCATTTGCATTGGATTTTAAGAAAATTTTGAAGCTATGCTTTAACTTGCCTTTTATGTCTATTTTACATGGACATCTGATAATAGGTTAATTCCATTTTACATCTTTCTACTATAATCAAATTTCTCACCTTGATCCTTGAACTTCAAAGTGGAATACTTTGTTTCCTACATTATAGAGTCTATCCCGTTTAAGTAAAATCTATTCCACTTTAATCCTTAAAGCACATAACTTTTTACACCTTAGTCCCTAAAGTAGAGTAGATTTTATACTTGAATGGGACAAATTATATAGTTTAAGCATTAAAGTGGGATAAATTTTATTTAAACGGGACAAATTTTATACTTAGAAACTAAAGCATCCCACTTTGAATTTTAGAAACTAAAGTGAGAATCCGACTATAGTTGAAGGGTGCAAAACAAAACTAACACTCTATTGCAAGCAGATGAACCATTGATTCCACTATTGGGGTAGTAGATATTTACACATTAGACCGTCTTAGAATTAGCAATTACGAATTGACACCCACCTGGTATTAATAGAGAAGGCAAAATTTTCTCTAATATAGTCTTAGAGAAAGAAAAACAAAGTATTGGAAGAAAATGTAGTGAAAACTGAAAAGCACATTTTCACGTGCTATACTCTAATGGTACTTTGGGACATGATATTGTCTTCCACCAAGAAACGAGACAGTGGAATTAACAATGTATTACCATTCTTCCAAGATCCACGAGTAATGGAGATAAGCTCACGATAGATGTCCATTCATGAACCTTCCAGCATATTCTTGGAGGGTATTATAGTCTTGTTTTAACTTTTTGGAAGGCATAATAATGTTGTTCTGTTGTGTTAAATCGGACTAGACAGGTCATTCCCCAAATCAATGATAATTGAAAAGTGTTGTGTTAAAAATAATGGACTCTAATGAACAAAAGGTTGTCCCCCAACTATACCATTTTGATAAGAATCTAGTACCACATATATTATGATTTGAAAAAAAAAATAGTATATAAATTGGGAGTTTCATACCCTTCAAATTTTAGGAATAAGTGAAAGGATACCCTTCAAAGTTAAGCAAGTAGGCTAGTTAATTCAATTTCAAGAAATATTGTAATTCTCAATATTGCAACCAAAACAACTTTATGATTTTCCTTTTGACAGTTCCTCTTATGGTAATATACTAAGCATAACATATGCAACTTTTGTATCAAAGCTGTAGATCTATCAATAGCAAGTATCATTTATAAGAATTCTTCAAATCACATACATTAGAAGCTAGCCTCCGTTTGGTAAATGAGTTTTTTGAGTATTTGTTTTAAACTTTACAGTAATTTACTCAACATTGCTAACAAATGGCCAAAAATGAGATAGATTTATGTATTTAGGATGTAATATGTTCAAAATTGGAATTGCGAGACGAAAACAAAAAAGAAAAAGAATTGGAATTAAAAGCAAAGATTGTAATCTTTCATAAATTAAGTGGTGCATAATGGAATTTGTCTAAAATAAGTGTCTCAATTTGTATGTGAATAGGTAGCATACGTTGATAAACTAGCTCATCACAATTGTTTTTTATGCATCTAACAAATCTAATAAAAGCCAAGGACTATAATTTATGGAATTAAAAGGAAATTAGTTTTTTTTTTAATTTAGCAAGGCAATGTAGGATTTACGAGGTGTGGAGAGAGAAAAAGGATTTGAAACCTAGAATCTATGATTATTGAAGCATTGACCTTAACCATTAGATAAAGGCTTTCTTGACACCATGAACTATAATTAGATCTACTTTGTATTATTAATCTAGAATGGTACCATGTGTGAAACCCATATTAGTTCCTAACCATGTGACACTACGGTTGATTTAGAATTATTACAACTAAAAGGACAAAAAAAAATTTTGGGTCCAAAGTGGAACCAAGCGCTAATTTTAAGGTGTTAAATACTATTGATGATAAAAGTTTATGATGTGAAATACTAACTATTGGAAATATTGTCGGTGCAAAATGCATTTTTTCGCGGTCATAGATATAATTGAGGGGGAAAAAACAATTTATGTGCAGACTTAAAAAGAATACAAGCATGCAAAAAAAAAAAAGACTGAATAGATTGGCGATCTTAAAAAATTCCTTGAATATTTATTCCACAACAACACAAATTCTTTTTTTTACCCCTTTTTTAGTATAAATGGGAGGATTCAAACTTGGAACCTCTCACTTACACACCCTTCCCTCATGCTATCCAACCAATTTCTTTTCCCCACAAATTCTTTTTGTTCCCTAAACAAAAGAATGTTCATTTAAAACACAAAACTAGATCTGGTGGCGACTTGTGACCGGAGAAGGGAGGGGAGAGTGGTTGCAAGGAAGGGGAAGGGAAGGAAAGAGATGAAGGAGGAGGAAGGAGGGGAGAAAAAAAGGGAGAGGAAAGAAGGAAGGAGAGGATAAGATGGTGGCCGTGGAGGGCGGGAGGAAGAGAAAGAAGTAAGAGAGAGAAGGAGGGAGGAGGAGATGGGTGTGCTAGTGGTGGAGGAGGGAGAAGGGGAAGGATGGTTGATGGTTGTAGTAGAAAGAATTTAATAAATATTTAAAAATACCTCGATAAAATTTTAAATTTTATAAACATCTCCAAATACATCTACAATGACAAGTTTTTGAGATATAATATTACAGTGTAATTTTTTAAAAAAAAAACCCTCAAAAACACTTAATCCGTACGGGTCTGTAATCATTAAAAATATTTTTCCAATAACAGCACTAATTAATTCTTTTGTTATTCATAAGCAGTTTAACAATATGTTGAATTCTTAGATTAACATGGTGAATTCTTAGAATAACATGGTGAAAGCGGAATTTTTTTTAGAATGGGACAAATGATAGTCAAGTTGCAAAATATCATATGATACTATTAAACATATTTTCGATGCAATTTCATAGTTTTCTCAAGTTAGTAACTAAGGCAATTGCCTACCTATCATGAGTAGGGAAATTTTTCCTCTATTTTTATTTAGAATAACACATTTTCATTAAAGTTGACACTATTGTGAATTTTTAGCTTGTTCTTTCCATATATTTTGTTTTCAGAAAATAATATTATTCTTTTTTATTTAAAATATCAAGCATCACACGGATCTGAATGCTAGTATCAATCTACTTCAATTGGGAACTCATTTGATACCAATAATGACTAGGCTTGGATAAATGTTCAACGACCAAGACTAGACCCTGTTTTTTTTTTTTGAAAAAAGAGACTAGACGCTTCACGCCTTCACCGAATCATTATGAGCTTCACTGAATTAAATGGGTTAATTCCACTTTGTCCTCCCAAATTTTGGACGATTACACACTTCAGTCCCTAAACTTCAAAATATGACACTTAAGTCCCTAAACTTATAAATACTTCCCACTTAAATCCCTAAACTTATAAAATGGGACACTTAAATTCCTAAATCCTTATAAAATGGGACACTTTGACCACCAACGACATTCAGGATTTGTTAACAATTTTCCTTAAGTGGGAGGTATTTATAAATTTAAGAATTTAAGTGTCTCATTTTAAAGTTTAGGAACTGGAGTGACTAATCGTCCAAAGTTTGGGGGGACAAAGTGAAATTAACCCGAATTAAATCACCAAGGTATCTACTTTGAACACATATTCGACAAAGAGATAGTCTTAACAATAGAGTCAATAGAGAAACTCAAAGTCATTTCTTATACGTCGTTGTAGTTACCAATTTCCTGAATAATGTTCCAAAAACATGCTTTTCCTAAAACATGCTTTTATAGTGCATTGTACGAGGACAATTTAAAGAGCGTGTGAATAAAAATTTTAACTTTAACAATGAAATTAACATCAGACCAACGTTTTTTTCTATGCCACAAGACAAGAAGCCTACGCCACAATTTTGTTGCAACTTTTCTTTCTAAGATTGATGACAAGCATTGTCCTTCGCCTTTAGAACAAGGTTTTGACCTTGGATCTCGTGATTCACTTCTATCTCTTGATCATTGCTACTATTACGAAAATGTATAAATCAAAAAAGGCAAGAAAATCAATTTTAGTAGGCCATAAACTGGAATGTACAATCCAAATCAATAGTCAATGTCCAAAAAACATTTCATTTCCTGTCTTTTCAACTTTACCCTTCTTTATCTTAGATTCTTCAGCCTCCAACCTATCGTTGATTATTAGAAGTATATGTTTTGAAGGTATATAGCATACATATTGCCAGTTGAAATTTCTCTATAAGCAAGTTTCCTTTTCTTTAATATTCTATCATTTATAAGTTTCAGGAGCTTTCTTTTTTCTTTTTGTACTTTTTACTATCATATATTAAAGTTAGTTTATATTTTTCTTTTTTTCTATAAAAATATATCATCGAGTTGCCTTACAAAGCTATTTATACATCTTACAGAATAAATCACATTAAATTCAAATACTAGTAGCGGTATTCAAAAGTTAAAAAAAAAGCAATAGGAATTAACTAACTAATCAGTTAACTAACAAATGAGACACACAAAATTGTTCTAGTCGCAAGTGGAAGGAGAAAAATGAAATGCTCCCGTCGATAAAAAAAAATTGCCAATCAAATCCTCAAACTACTTTGCTTCTTGATGTATATAAAAGCCTTAACTTATTAAGGTTTGGAAAATGCTACTCGATACGATATACGACTCTACACGATAAAAACAAAGTGAAAGATGGTCGGCTTTTTTTATTTTGGAAATTTTCATATTTATATCTATTACTTATACATGTTGTGATTATTTAGTTGTTTTTTGTAGGTGAACTTATACGATTATGAATTAAGTATAATGTAATGGGATTTAAGGGTCATTCAAATCATGCAATATTGAAATTTGTACACAATCTTTGGCACGAGGGAATTGCTCTTGCATTCTTTCATTCTTCGTTGGCATCTCTACCCACTTTTATTAGTCAAATATTGCATTAGATTTCAAAACTTTCAAATCTGATAAATTAGAGATATTCGTGGAATTCACAAGTCACAAGTAACTATATATACTGATGTTTTACTTGGCCCATAGAATATGAAATGTCTACCCCACAATTTCCTCGTGAAAAAGACAATTATGTTTTTTTATTCTGATTTCTAAATCTCAAAGAGCAGCAAACAATTACGTTACGAAACTTGCAATGACATACTATGGACTAATTCTTTTTGAACCTTCAAACTTTACATCAACTCCACATTGCGTCCCTAATTGCGTCGCTTGTCCCATGTAAGCATCACATTTTCTTCAATTAGCTAGTTCCAGTTTACACCCTCAAACTTTTGATTGGTTCCCACAAAATAATTTTTTTTCTTTTAGCCAATAATTTTTCAACAATAAGATATTGTTGAAAAATTTATTTGCACATTGTAACTTTTCCATATATTGGAAGGAACTATAATTATGTTAATCAACCAAGAAATCACGCCCCTGGTTTATCTATTGGGAAGATGATTGGAATATCAACTTGTTCCTGTAGCTGTATAGTTTAGCCCTGAAGAAAGATTTATACCGGCGATTGTGGACAATTTATTTAGTTGTTTTTATCTTATATTGTCTTTTCAATCTCTAATATCTTCTTTTTTTGGGCCTCAATTTCTAATATCTTCAAATGCGACAATGATCCAATAAAGAATATGATGAGAAGTTAAAACTAGATGCTGTTATAAAACACTAATACGATTACTAGTATTGAACAGCTATGTCAAACATGTTAATGGTGGAGTAAAGTGAAAAAAAAAAAAAAACAGTGGGACAGAAAAAACACTTTAAATTGTAAAATCTCCAAATTGGAAATTGAGATGCAATGTGAATGTCACATACAATTTATTGTTGTAAAGTACAAACATGACTCTAGATAGAAAAGTTTAGGTTAAAAAGTGTTTAACTTAAAATTTAGGATTAAATGTTGGAGTTGATATAAACTTGAAAGAGAAAAGGAAAGAAATGGATAAAAATACAAAAAAAAAAATAATGATGGTCAAGTGCCGTGATAAGTTAAACTTCTTTCAACATTTCTAAATTTTAGCATTAACCTATGTTCTTTCTTTGTTTTTCTTCTTTTGTTAAAAAAAATAATAAATAATAAATAAGTTAAAATTAGGAAATGTTTTGACTTTGCATTCTGAAGATGCATGCATAGTTAAATATTTAAATGCTCTGAACTTTAGAATTTCTCTACCTATTGAAATTCTCCATTATGTGCAGTTACCCATCAAATAAGACGAACGAAGCTATTACTATCGGATTAAAATGACTGCTTTAACCTCCAAAAAATTAACTTGTGGAAGTTTATTTTCGGTACATAGAGCCACCATGTGTTGTGTGCTTCACTTAGTTTCCACTCACTATTTGATATCCAAATTCAACACTTAAATTTAATAGATTCAGATTTTAATATGTTCAGACATGTTTGATAACCAAAAATTGAATATTTAAATTAATTAAGTGGTACTGAATTTTTTAGGCAAAACTTACTCCCAAAAATAAGTAATAAGGTATTTATTTATTATTGAATGTAATATACACTCAAATGTATTTAATTTAATACTTAATAATTTAATAACTTAATGGATTTAGATTTTAAATTTTAGATTTCAATTTTTAAAATTTAGTTTTATCAAACGCACCCTGATGTCCTATAGTGTTAAGCGTATTGCTGAGCTATTAGTTCTAACATGTCACATCAGACATGTTTCTCTTTTACCACATTTTATGCTTATGCCTATTTGTTCATGTTTACCTTTGGAGTAGGGTGAATTTCAACATTTGAATTCTTTACCTCCATAGAATGAGCATCGACCACTAGACTATCAACCAATGGCATATTATACCACTTAATTCCACGATAAAATGGTCTTTAGAGTAGGAAATTTTGAATATGCAAACACACATGCATACATATACATATACATATGCATATACATAAATACATACATACATATACACACACATGTATGTATGTATATATGAAGTACTAACTCTAATTAACCATTTCTCTCTCTTAGGTGACATGCATAATTATTTGATGAGTCATTTGAATATTTAGAATTTAGCCATATTTGTATCCAACTCCTCTCTAATTAGTTAATTTTTTATAGTTTTCATCTCTTCTAACAATTTTTATCTTTTTAATTGAGCACAAAATTAGTTCTAGGTTTATGACCATTGTTAAAATTTAATTATACACGCACATATACATGTATGTGTGTGTGAAAGTATTGAAAATTTAATTAACCATTTCTCTTTCCTAGATAGCAAGCTTAATTGAAGAAAATTTGTAGGTCATTTGCATACTTGGGTTTTATCCATATTTGTATCTAACTATTCTCCAATTAATATGTTATATAATTTTTCTCTCTTCTAACAAAATATATACATATATATATATTTAATACATTTGTTTACCCTTTGTATCAATACCGCTTAAATTTACTTAGTTTAATTATTATATCTACAGATCTATTAATGTTTCTAGAAATTAAATATTCCTTCATGAAAAATAATGTTTGGATCTTTAGTATTTAATTTGGTACAAATATATAGTTCTAGGTTCATGGTCATTTTATAAAATTTTAATTATCTCAAAAAATATCTATCAATTTTTTGGGTATACATTATAGTATTAATCAATATTATTATATCATAGTAAAAGCTTGTATAGAAGTTTTTAAAAATTGGTATGGTAACTAAACAGTTAGAATTCATCAATTTTCTAAAACTAATTTTAAAGAATATGTAAGAACATTAACTTGAATTATTCATACTATATTCACAACCAATTAGAAAAAGAGTAAATCTTATATACACTCACTGCATATATACTATCATCATTAGATCCATGACACATATGTAAAAATTAAATTTTATATAATTCTTATTCATCCAAAACTGACGATGTATACACTGTCAGTGTATGAAAGATTAATTCATTAGAAAAAAATAAAAAGTATGCTAGGCACGAGCTAAATACTAGTATAATTTGAGAGGAGATTAGGAACTTATATTGACATTGGAATAGCTTCAAATTTAAGGGCAAAAAGGACTCCAGGATAACTGGAAAAACAAAAGTTTTGTGGATCCAAATGGATACATCTAAAAGACTATGGGATTAACTTGAAAATGACATGAAAGTAGATCGAGCAAAATAAATTTAACCAAATCTGAAAATTGAAAATTTTCCGCTTGTCTGGATAGCCTTCAACGAACCTATTTAACTTTTCTCATTTCCTTGCACGCGCCCGCAATTCGTGGTGTCAACGGAGAAACTCAGTGGACTTTGGTGGCGGACTCATTTGAAACTAATTTAAACTTAAATGGAAACTTTTGATAACCCAAGGAATACACTTTCGTTTAAAGTCCAAAGACCAGGATGCTCACTTTACCTAAATTTTATGAGCTTCATAGATAGAATCACCATGACATGTAGATGTGATGCGTATTCCACAAAAAGATAGCCTTAAGCATGGAGTCAATGGAGGAACTCAAATCAATTTGGTCTACTGTAATTGTGGTTGCCAATTTGGCAAGCAAGGCCTTAATTTTTGTTTATTAGATCTGAGAGTTTTTTTGAATTTTGTATGCCAAATTTAGGATTTTTAGGCCCTCGCATCAAAATTCATCCTAGAATTTGAGCTTGAACTAGTTGAACAACATATTAGACAGTGTTAACATACACAAATGTTCATTGGTTTACTGGTGATTTATTTGAGTTTGAAATCTGTTGGAACTTCAAAGTGTAATCTCTATTATTTTTTAAATGTATTAGATATATTGATTTTTTTCAAATTTGTTCATTTCCTGGCATGTTTCGATGTACTCTCTGCCATTAATATAGATCTGATGAAATAAAAATATATTTTTTATTTTATTAGAAAAAGAAAAATAAGTAGACCCGCTATATTAGACCTAATGACATTTTCAATTTGTTGTTACAAAATTTCTTTCTAATAATGATGACAAGCATTATTCTTTGCCTTTAGAAAATGATCTTCAACCATTTAACTTACTTGTATCTCTTGATTAGTTCTTACGAATAAGACCCCGAAAAAAAAAAAAAAACAAGAAAGTTAGACCCATTTGGTTGGCCGTGCTTTTTTTTTTTTTCTGACATTTTCTTACGAAAGTAAGAATTTTTGGCAAATAAACCTAACTCCCCACAGTAACTCCAAAAGCCGGTAACTTGTGGAGTCCTGTGAGGGACTTATAAACCTAAACCCCAACCCCCCCATTACCGATGTTGGCCGTGCTTCAATGTCCAAGAAGTTGGGGGGAATCCAGAATTTGTATTCCTAGTCAATTGTCTAGGTTCAAATTACATTCCTTTTCACCATTACGAGGTAGCCAAGGTCCTGTCTAAATCAACTTGACCATTCTTCGAAAAGGAAAAAAGCTGGACCCTTCTTGTAATGACTTATCTAGATTCTTCAGCAACCAGCCAACCATTTGTTGTTTAGAGGTCCATATCATACATATTGCCAGTTAAAATTTCTCTATAAGTATTTTAATTTTTGTTCAATTGAAGTGTTATTGAAACTTGGATAAAGTTATTACAAGAAACTTGAAGGTGTTGAAAGTATAAACTTGAAGGTGTTGTTTCTAACCAACTTTTTTTTTCTTACTTTTTTGCAAAAAGTGCCCAATTTCAAATTTAGGATTCAATCTAGAAATTTATATAAAATTCATATATGCAACATGGAATTATCTTATATGCAATTGATCTACATTAACAGAGGAGAAAATGAAAGACAAAGATAATAGACCAAAAATGAGGATGGCCAAGTGCCAAGACAAGTTAAACTTTTTACCGCTTTCTATGCCTGTGTCTAGTTCTTTATATTCATCATAGAGGAAGGTGATTATAATCCGATCATTATTAAAATTGGAGTCAAAGAATTGGACATTGTTGAACGTAATATGTTTTGAGAGAAGATTAGGAATTTAAATTTGCATTGGAATGGCTTAAATAAAATAATAAAAAAGGTTCCTATATAAATAAATTTCACTTCTTTTCTTTCCTCTTCTTCCTCCCCCACATCAACCCACCACCACCTCTGGCGCCGGACACCTCTTCCAACGCCGGCCATCTCTTCCGGAAAAGGAAAAAGAAAAGGAAAAGAAAAAAAAATTGTACATCTTAAAATCTTCTTCTACAATTTCTATAGTAAATTACAGTAAAGTTTAGATCATTTTACTTTTAAACTCTGCTTCCAAACAGATTGTACCAAATTGATTTAAAAGACCCCACATCTAACAAGAACACAGAAAATAAAGAAAATAATAACCATAAAAAACTCTCATTAAGAAACAAAGAAATTTTTACCAAGAAAATGCTAGACGAGAATAAACTCTTACTAGGAAAATCCCAGAAGAGAAAAATTTATTTCAAAAGCAAAGACAAAAACAATTGGGAGAAAGACCAGGGGAACTGGAGAATGAGAGGTGGAGTTGGTTAGCTGAAGAAATTTTTGAAAGAAGAGGGAAAGAAGGGGTGAGCAAATGAAGAGATAAATACGAAGAAGTATCCAAATGCATATGCACTTGATTTCTACATGGCTTTTTCTATTTGTTGTCTGACGGCACGATACACATACCAAATAAAATAATGTACTCATTATGAAATTCTAACATTATCATGCACCCAATAAACTGCGTATAATAAATGGATTAATCTTATATACACTATCACCATTAGATACATGACACATGTATAAAATTTGAATTTGAAATTCAAACGTTACTCATGTGTCATCTATCTAACCGTGATAGTGTATACATTGACAGTGTATATGAAATTTATTCAAATAAATTGCTATCAATATAAACTTTTGCTGATTAGATAACAGTGGAACCACCTATTAACGAATTTAAAATTCACCATTAGTGTACTTCAGGTTAATTGTTCACTAATATTGTAAAAGGTTTTAACATAAACCACAAAACAAGTGAACGGATTAGTTGGTCATACAGTTAATAGATTTAGCATGGCGGGGCCAGGATTTTTAAAAAGAGGGGGTGAACTTAAAAATATGGCAATTTTACTTTACGAGTCTAAATTTGAAATTTTAAAAATGCATGTTAATTTTTTGTGACTATATCGCTTAATATTTTGGTCTTTATAGTTAATCCGAAATCAATGTAAATTATTTTAAACCAAATTTCTATATGAATAAGTTTTTTTATGATCTTAAGATGATTTTTAATAGAGCAATAATAAAAAGTAAGTCTACAAACCACAAGAAGGAAGCTATTTCCCCAATATTGGATCAAGATACATGATAATATATCAAATTCGTATAACTATTCATGTCTCTACCTTCTCATTTCTTATCAATTTCGTGTTTTTTTTAAACGAACTTCTCTTTGCTTTAATACCAAATTTCAGGGAGGTAATACATAAATTCTAAAAAAAACATGTATTATGAAGTTAAATTATGTATATGAACTAACTAAATAGAAATCTAAAAGCATTTAAAGTCTAAAAGATAATAATTTTCATGAGGCAAAACTTAGATTGGGGGGAGGGGGACAAAAATATGATTTTAAATGGAAAATCTTCAAAGTATTCAGGAATCAAAAGGAATTTTTCTGAACTTGGGAGCAGCTGCCCCCTAGCCCCCTTGTGACTCCCCACTGCCGACTGCCATAAAAAAACAAAAAAGATTGACATAATCACTTAAATTTGACTGATACATGAAACAAAGTCGGTAATGCAAGACGTCAGAAGTTTTAACTATTTATCCTTATTTGTCTTCTTAAAGAGGACAAACACGACGACAAACACGACGATAAAGAAAACCCAAGTTGGATTCATTCATCAATTAGCCAATAAAACTGTCTGTTTCCTTTTAGAACCAGTAAGGAAAGTGAAAACATCTATGGGTTAGACCAGGGACTTTGCCAAGCTTGAAAACCTTATTCCATCCCGCAGCCACAGGTTTATGGATTAAAAAAAAAGGGATTTGTGCGCCTCAATAATTGCTAAATGATGGATAAGGAACGGTTGGAGGCAAAATTGATTTTAAACGGTTGAGATCAGTTTTTGTATAGGTTGCATGAGATAAATGTTAACATATTTTAAACGTATAATTGTAAATTTTGATATAGGTCATATAAAATTTTTTGCATGAATTATTACTTAAATGGTATATCTATTTAAGTATGAATTAATTTATTCTACATTATCAACGTATAAATTTTTTATGTTTCTGAACAAATTTAAGTGCATGACATATACTTTTTATTTAAATGTAAGAATTATTTATATAATTACTAGTGTATAAAATCTTATTATACAAATCCATCCAAGTAGTCAAGCAGTTTTGTATGATAACAGCTCTGATCACATTTCAACAAAACAATAATAACAATAATAATAGCCAGCCGTCCAAAGGGCCGGTGGTCACCACCAAGCAATTTAGTCTTTGGTGGCGTGGGAGGTCAATGATTCAATTCTTACATTTCACCAATTTATCATTATATGTGGTTGTCTTGAGTGGCTTTCTCCGAGGGTATTTCAACTCTTATTGACTCCCCCTCCTCTTAGATTAGAATAGATTAGATTATAGAAATATTACTATTGCGATAAAAAAAAATAATAACAATAACAATAAAATAGGGCAGCCACACATTATCGGTCAAGATGAAAATGTCCAGCCATCAGAAGTGGGACCTTTGCACTTCAGGTAAGATGGTCCAACAAGGCAAAACGACCTAGAACAACTGGAATTTAAGTCATGTGTTGTTGGTGGGCCAAATGGAAATTTCCATCCATTTACAACCTTTCCACCACTACATGATTTTCAAGTGTTCTCTGAGTCTCCACTCCTGCCAGCTTTCTCCTATAAATTGCCACCCCAAAATCCAAATCCCACACACAACACACAAACACACAAAATACACAACAAAATCCAACTCCCACGCACAAAACACACATTTAGGAAAGAAAAATAGCCACCACAAAGGCTAGTAAGATGGAGAACTTCCCAGTAATCAACATGAAAAACCTCAATGGTAACAAGAGAGCTTCCACCATGGAGCATATAAAGGATGCTTGTGAAAACTGGGGTTTCTTTGAGGTACTACACATTCCTTTTTTTTTTAATTTTCTTTCTGATATAAGGCAAACTAGTGTACCTCATTTTGTTTTTTTGATGTAACAAACTGCTGTACCTAGGATTCTCATGAGTTTGTTTTAATTTTAATGGTTGTAAGAAGTTTACATTATTAACTTTTGTTTCTTTTCTTTTGAAACTTTGATGTAGTTGGTGAACCATGGAATCCCACACGAGATGATGGACACAGTTGAAAGATTGACAAAAGGTCATTACAAGAAATGCATGGAGCAAAGGTTCAAGGAGTTGGTGGCAAGCAAGGCTTTAGAGGGTGTACAAGCTGAGGTTACGGATATGGATTGGGAGAGCACATTTTTCTTGCGCCACCTTCCTGTCTCAAACATTTCACAAGTCCCTGATCTAGATGATGAATACAGGTAATAATTATGGCACATTTCCCACTTCAAGAAATATTTTGAAGCAAGTCTTATGTGGATAAGTAATCATTTTGCTGACAGAAAGATAACTAAAAAAAATTTGAAGAAATCATCAGTATGAATTTGTCTTCATGTTACTTGTAATAATTCATAGCTTGGTTGTTAAAGGTTGTAAATTTGAGTCTTTGTTAACATTTTATTTGTGTTCTAAGCACGGATTTTCTTCTCGTCCTTGTACTATTAGAGTGTCGTTTACAGATGTGGAAAGTTATTCAAGACAAGATCTTAACAGGAGCATGAAAACCATAAATACTGTTGCGCTATAGTTAGTTCCTAGGTCCCAACACAACAGCCATACTTCTGCGTCCCTTCTCAAGAAACAGATAGATTTGGATTTCCATTCAGGTTTATCAATAAAATAGCCTTTCATCAGACACAATTATTGACAACTTTGCTTAAAATATGTTAAAATATTCCCTTGTCAACGCCTAAAAAGCAAGATATATCCATAGCTCTGTCATAGGCTATTTTTCTCTTTTTTTATTAATTCCACCTATCCAATCAAATTTTCCTCATTATTTTTTGCTTATGGTGCAGGACCCTCATGACGGAGTTTGCTGTAAGATTAGAAAAATTGGCTGAAGAACTTCTTGATTTACTATGTGAAAATCTTGGTCTTGGGAAGGGCTATTTGAAGAAAGCCTTTTATGGTTCAAAAGGTCCCAATTTTGGCACCAAGGTTAGCAACTACCCTCCATGTCCCAAGCCAGAATTGATTAAGGGACTTCGACCACACACTGATGCTGGTGGGATTATCTTGCTTTTCCAAGATGATAAAGTAAGTGGTCTACAACTCCTCAAGGGTGATCAATGGATTGATGTCCCTCCAATGAAGCACTCTATTGTGGCCAACCTTGGTGACCAACTCGAGGTACACTTTAATTTCTTGGGATAAAAAATTTATACTTTTATAAGTAATATGATAGTACTAAATAAAAGAAACAAAAGATTTCTTACTTTCATACCAACATATTACGTATATTTACATTCGTGCCTCATAAATAAATATTACTTATGAATAGATTATTTCTCATAAAAATTACTTATAATTACGGAATATCATACTAGATTTAGAGGGGTGATTGTAATTTGTAAGCAACACTAAGCATCAATATTAATTTATGCAAAAATTAATAAATCGAATTGACTGTTTATTCATATATTTCTTTTTTATTTAGGATTCTAATTATGTTACAAATTAATCACAGGTGATTACCAATGGAAAATACAAAAGTGTGCTCCACCGAGTCATAGCTCAAACAGATGGAAATAGGATGTCACTTGCTTCATTCTACAATCCAGGCAATGATGCAGTTATTTATCCAGCACCAGCACTACTGGAAAAAGAAGCAGAAGAAAGAAAAGAAGTCTACCCAAAATTTGTTTTTGATGACTACATGAAACTGTATGCTGGACTTAAATTCCAGGCCAAAGAGCCAAGATTTGAACTCATGAAGAACGTGGAAGCCAATGTTACCATGGGTCCAATTGCAACTGCCTAGACTCATAGGAATAAAACAGTGCTAGGATGTTTTCTTCTCCCTCTTATGTTTTCTACTTATTATTATTATTATTTTTTATTGTGGGGGTTGTTGGTTATTCCTAGTCATTTGTTGCTCCAGACAGGAGCGTCCTTTCTACATCTGGGGGACCAAAATTTATTATGTATTAGGAATTCTATGACAAAGAAATAAAATAAGCTTTACATTTCTCCAAAATCATTTGTGGCTACTGTTGCAAAGCTATATGGTTGATTGACCTAATATTTGGTTTAATTGCTTTTAAAAGTCCTTAAATTTTCTCAATTATTAGACACTCAACATTTTACTTTAATTTATGAATGCCGGATCAATTTAGTCCTCAAATTTCTAACAAATCTGACAAATCAAATATCTGGTACTTCGAAAAAAAATACAATTATGTTTGGAACTATGAATTACAATTAGCAAACTTAAGAAAGAAAACTTACAAGGAGCAGCCGATATCAATATGCAAGAAAAGCTAAGTTTGTCACACATAACTACTTATTTAATAGTTGTAAGATAATGATTAACATATTATACATGTTAAAGCATTTAACAGTAATGCATTAGCAACATGGCCGAGAACTTAAAATTGGCAATATCCTTCAAAAGCCCACTTTTTGGTGCCAAATCAGGAATAACATAAACAAGTCATCAATAGCCAAGACAAGCCAACGATTTGTTGGCTACTAGGGTTAAATGAAAAGAAAAAAAAAATTTCATTCAACATTCACCACATTTGCGCTTTGCCCCCTTCAACTTAACAAACAGGCAGTTTGCCTCTCTAGTAAATCTGGTTAGTGATTTTATTGGACAAAACTCAAAACTCAAAAGCAAGCCAGGTTATCCTCAAGCTGACAGAAATATGGTTGATTACTAATGGTAAAAGGTTTTTAGAGTTAAATATATTTTGTAGAATCATTTAAGAAGCAAATAATAATTTGGATGTAGTTTAGAGGAAAAATCAAGGTTGATTGGCAAGATAAAACAGTACTTGTAAGTTCAAGAATTCTCTATTCTCTTTTTCTTTCTTTTTTTCTTTTTTTTGGCGAGTTTTTTCTCGAAACATGTGTCACTATTATTCCTCATCTTTCATATATCACAAGAACAAGCAGACACACACACACACATGTAATTTATACCTTTCTAGTCTTTTACTTTTCACAAGGAGCTGAATTTTGTATGCTTCTTTCTGTGGATGGAGACACAACTTTTCCTCTAGTAAGTATGACGATTAAATAACCAACTACTCTAGCCACTAGAGATAGTTATAAAACTTTTCTTGAATGTAGGTCAAGGGATCATGGCCTATATTTTAAAAAATTTAGAATTATTTGAAAAAATTTCATTAGTTGGTACTTAAGTTCCTGTTTTGATTGGTGGTGATTCAGTTTCTGGCTAAAAAAAAATAAAAGTATGAGGATTAAATACTGGATTTTTATGATATAAACTGCGTGTATAGGTTCACGATAGGTCATAGTTTTGTCATTTATTTTATAATTAATTCTCTCCTATTATCTTACCAACTGTGCATTAGTTAGCGGATTCTACTCACTTTTGAAAATTTGTATTTATTGTAGGGAGTAGAACAAAATACCATAAAAAGGTGCTAATTTGACGATAGTCAATAGAAGAGTTTGAATAGTAAAAGGGAACAAGAGTCCAAACGGAGATTATTTCCCTTATCCAGTGGTCAACTGCGGCAAACTAGGAGAAAATTTTGGGGAACTTCCCTTTTTCTGTTTTTAGTAATTTCTAAAGAGGACGGAGGTCAGACTCAACTAGGAGTCTTCCCTTCTATTCCTCTTGGTAGTCGGATAGGCAGTAGGAAAAAAATTTGAGAGGAAAAGGGGCAATCAATCTTGATTCCTTTTTGCTCTTGACTTTTTCGTCTTTTTGTGGCTATTGATTCCATCGTATGTCAGAGTAAAGGAAGAAACAATTGGTCATTCTTTTAACTTAGCAGATCTTTTGCTTATTCTTAATTAAATCGATTTTCTTCATCGCATTGAGGAACGATGTATGCTACAATTGTTTCTATGATTTCGCATGAGATTGTTCCAACAGAGATGAACTAAATCTCTTTTCTAATCAATGAGCAACGGATGCTTTGGTTTATCTAAAAATTGTGAGATTGAATTAATTTTACTTATTCCTCTTATTTACTGGTATTTGCATATTCTCTGATTGTAGTACTTATGGTTGTTTTATTAATTGAGTATCATGGGCCTGGACATTGAATTAATTTAGCAATATAATGTCAATTGGAGCATTGAATCCGTAATTGTTCAATTGCTCTAAAATAGTGATAACTGGTATGATTGGGTTTGTGTCAGGAGAATACGCAGACTAATCTAAAATAACATTGGTAGTGTGTTATTTGGTTAGAATAGGGCTCCTCTAATACGTAAGGTAATTGGGGAATTAAATCTTACAGGCGTACTTAGAATTAATTCTCGATTAGAGTAGTAATTGACGGGCGTACCTCAGTCATCGATACAGTGAGGAAGAGTTGACTGTCATCGCTTCTTTGGCAGTTATAACTTATTTATTAGTTAATAGTTGAAATTATCTCTGCATCGATGATCAATTAATTTAACCATTACTGAAGTTATTTCTTGGCTAGAGTTTAGTCATTATTAATTCGAGTTTTAATAGTTTGTCATTTAATTTTTAGTTGGCTATTTACTTTTAGTCAAACAGCTTAATTATTACCATTGCTATAAAAAAAAACCCCATCATTAGTTTGAACTTCAAAAGAGACAAATATCCCCAGTCCCTATGGATTCGACTCTGCGTATCACTATCTGCATAAATTATATTTTATTTGAGTAGACATTTATTATTGTACAGATTCGACAGCTTGTCAATTTTTTGCGCCGTTGTCGGGGACTGGCGTTAGTTAATTTGTTTCTTTTAAGTTCATTTTCGTTTTAAATTTCTGGTATTTTTCTAGTTTATGTCTCGGGTTTCTCGTACAGGCGAATTGATTTTTGATCATGAAGTAGAGAAGACTGCGCGTCGAACGCGAAAAAGACCAGACAGCTTAGAGAAGAGTAATCTAGTGCTGCATCTCAGAGATCCGATGCAGAAGTTGAATCAATAAGTTCGTTTGGCGATACTTCGAATGACCCGGATCGAGAAGAAGTCACTATAGCTAATACACAGACATTAAGGGAGTTGGCTACTCCTAATTTAAATCAGTAACCTTTATGCATTACTTTTTTGAATTTAAATGATAACACCCTGTTTGAGTTAAAATCTGGGCTAATTCATCTTTTATCATCTTTTCATGATTTACCAGGTGATAAGCCTTATAAGCACTTGCAGGAGTTCGATGTTGTTTGCAATAGTATGAAACCCCTTAAAATTACGGAAGAACATATAAAAATGAGAGCATTCCCTTTCTCTCTTAAGAATTTAGCAAAAGATTGGTTGTACTACCTACCTCTAGACAGTATCACCACGTGAGAGCAGCTGAAGAAAAAATTTTTGAAAAAATATTTTCCTGCATCTTGAGCTGCAAGTCTGAGAAAGGAGATATGCGGTATCAAACAACATTCACGAGAGTCGCTCTATGATTACTTGGAGAAATTCAAAAAGTTATACATCAAATGCTCTTAACACCAAATAAGCAAGGAATTGTTTATCCAATATTTTTACGAGGGTCTACTTTTCAGAGACAGGAGTATTATTGATGCTGCAAGTGGAAGGGCGTTGGTGAACAAGACTTCTCGAGAAGCGTGAGAGTTAATTGAAGGGGTAGCCGAAAACTCGCAGCAATTCGATATAAGAGAAGATATTCCGATACACAAAGTGAATGAGGTAAAAACATTCTCTATCCAATAGTAGTTATCCGAATTAACATCTTTTATTAGGCAATTGACTATAGGAAATCTTGCACAAGCCAAGGTGTATGGGAATTGCACTACTATAGGTTACTCTACAGAGATGTGCCCAATGATTCAAGAAGAAAGTGCCGAGTAAGTAAACATGGTTGGTTACGTGCCCGCGCCGAGAAAGCCATATGACCCGTACTCGAACACGTATAATTCGGGTTAAAAAGATCACCCTAACTTTAGTTATGGAGGAAATAGGCAATCAAATCTTGCATTGAATAAACAGCAAGGGTATCAACAGTAGTATCAACCTCGCCTGCCATCACCTTCTCTAAGCTCAAACCCATCTCTAGAAGAAATGATGAAGCAGTTAATTTTTAGTCAACAAAAGACGGATTCTGACCTATAAAATATAAGGAATCAAATGGAACAGATGCAAGCAATGCAGAGTCAGATGAGTCAGATGGCATTAGCAATCGATCGCCTAGAATCCCAAGTTCACGAAAAATTGCTGTCTCAACCTAAACTTAACCTAAAAAATGTAAGTGCAATGACTTTAAAAAACGGGAAGGAAATTCAGGGATCCGATCTCGTGACTCCAAAAGGCAAGGATGAAGAAAAAATAGAGAAAGAGTTTAAGGAGGAGGACAGAAACAGCAAAAATTCAGTGGTACTCCATGGCCCAATTATTGAGGTTAAAACTAATCCCCCTCATTTTTCTAGTAGGTTGGAGAAATCGAAAAAGCATAACAAGGAGAAAGAGATTTTGGAGGTATTTCGCAAGGTAGAGATAAACATTCCCTTACTAGATGCAATCAAACATGTGTCAAAGTACGCGAAATTTTTAAAAGATTTGTGCATCAACTGAAGAATGCTGATGGGAGATGCAAGAATTATTGTGAGAGAGAACGTGTCAGCAGGTCTATAGAGGAAACTCCCACCAAAATGTGGGGATTCAGATATGTTTACTATTCCCTGTAGGATAAGTAATACTTTGTTAAAAATGCCATGTTGGATTTAGGAGTATCAATCAATGTAATGTCTAAATCTATCTATACTTTCTTGAACCTAGACCCGTTAAAAGAAATTAGGATAATAATTTAATTAGTTGATCGAACGAATACATATCCTGATAGGTTGGTCGAAAATGTGTTGGTTAAAATTAATGAATTGGTATTCCCAACTGATTTTTATGTATTTGGCATGGATGATGATCATTCTCCTGATCCCTCGCCTTTGCTACTAGATAGACCCTTTTATAGCACAATCCAGACTAAAATTGATGTTAATAAGGGTACCTTGTCCATGAAATTTGATGAAAAAATTATTCATTTCAATATCCTTGAAACCATGAAATATCCCTCAAATTCTAATTTTAGCTCCATTTTTTCTGTGAGTGCTATTGACCCTGCGGTGCAGGAAGTGTTTGAAATTGTTGACAGGAATGAGTTAGAAGTTGTTTTAACCAAACACCTTGAGTTGGACACAACTTATGAGGTAGAGTTGAGTAAAGAACTGAAATATACGATTAGAGCTTTGCAATCGCTGTCGATCACTGTAACAAGGTATGAATTTGCACCTATTTTCGTGCCCGAATCTCACTAAAGAGTATTACCATCTGTGGTGTAGGCACCTATAATAGAATTGAAATTTCTGTCAAAACATTTGAAATATGCATATTTGGGTAAAAAGGAAACGCTTCTGGTAATTATCTCGACAGGACTATAAAAAATACAAGAGAACAAGTTAATTCGAGTTCTTAGAGAGTATAAGTAGGCAATAGGATGGACCATCTCCGACATTAAGGGTTCGTTTGGGAGTGGAAGATTTGGATAGAAAAGAAAGGGAAAGAAGAGAAAGTTTACTTTTGCTTCATTTGTTAGTTTTAAGTAGGAAAGAAAAGAAAAGAAATGGAAGGATGAATAGTTATGAAAATGCTTCCTCCCAAATCGGAAAGAAATGGGAAGATTGGAGAAAGCTTGATATTTTTTATAAAATGCCTATTTTGTCCTTAAAAAGATTTTAAACAAATATTTAATGACTTCTATATCCAAAATCATTCCACTAATTCTCAAAATTCCCAAACAACATAACAATCTCTTCCCTTCTCTTCTCTTGTTTCATAACTTAAGCTTTCCCTTCTTTTCTTTTCTATCCTAAACTCCCAAACTAAGCCTAAGGGAATTAGCCCTTCTGTGTGTATGCACAAAATAAGGCTCGAAAAATATACCAAATCGGTACGGCAAATTCAAAGGAGGCTCAATCCCTTTATGATAGAAGTGGTGAAAAAAGAAATACTAAAACTGCTAGATGTGGGGATTATTTACGCAATATCAGACAGTCCATGGGTGAATCCAATACAGGTACTTCCAAAGAAAGCAGGAGTGATAGTGGAGGCCAACTAGAAGGGTGAGCTCCTGCCAGTGTGCAAATCCACCCGATGGCGGTAGTATATCGACTACCGGAAATTAAACGCTGTCACAAAAAAGGATCATTTTTCCTTTCCTTTTATTGACCAAATGATTGAGCTATTAGCTTGTCGACTTTACTATTATTTTTTAGATGGATTTTGAAGATATTTTCAAATTGCAATCGTATCGGAAGATCAAGAGAAGACCACCTTCACGTGCATGTTTGAAACTTTCGCATACAGACGAATGCCCTTCGGATTGTGCAATGCACTTGCAATATTTCAAAGATGTATGGTGAGTATTTTTTCAAAATATGTTGAGAAAATTATTGAGATTTTCATGGACGACTTTAGTGTATATGGTGATAGTTTCGATAATTGTTTAAATAACCTAAAATTGATCTTGTTGACATATATAGAAACTAATCTCGTGCTTAACTGAAAAAAATGTCATTTTATGGTTGAACATGGGATAATTTTAGGTCATGTAGTGTCCTCTAAAGGTATTGAGATTAATCCGGATAAAATAGACATTATATCTGCTTTACCTTATTCCACGAGTGTGCGGGAAGTGTTTCTTTTCTTAGACATGCAGGTTTTTATCGAAGGTTCATCAATGATTTCTCAAAAATCGGAGCTCCTCTGTTCAAACTCTTACAGAAAGATATGGCCTTCAAATTTGATGTTGAATGTGAGAGAGCATTCAACAAGTTAAAAGAGCTATTGATATCGCCACCAATCATACAACCTCCTGACTAGAATCTCTTATTTGAGATCATGTGCAATGTCAGTGACCATACAATGGGAGCAGTGTTGGGGCAAAGAGTAGGGAAAGCAGCTCACGCCATCTGCTATGCATCCCGAGCTTTGAATGCAACTCAACTGAATTACTCCACTACTGAAAAGGAGCATCTTGCAATTATTCTTGCTTTAGAAAAATTTAGATCATATTTATTAGGTGTTAAAGTTATTGTATTTTCTGATTATGCAAAGTTGAGGTATCTAATGACTAAGAAAGATGCGAAACCGAGGCTAATAAGATGGATATTTCTCTTGCAAGAATTCGACCTGGAAATAAGGGATAAAAGAGGTTCGGAGAATTTGGTAACTGGCCATTTAAGTCGCATACTAGTTGGAGAGGATAACATGCCATTGAAAGATACATTCCCTAATGAACAACTATTTTCTCTAAATTCTAAAGTGCCTTGATATGTTGATTTAGTTAATTATCTAGTAATTGCTAAACTACCTGCAGATTGGCGTAAAGCAAAGAGGGACAAGTTGAAGAGCGATACCAAATATTTCATATGGGATGACCCTTACCTGTGAAAGAGATGCGCAGACCAAGGAATGAGAAGATACGTAAGTGAAGCTGAATTCCAATCAATACAAACTTTTTGTCATATTTTTACATGCGGAGGTCATTTTGGATCAAAGCGAACTGCGCATAAGGTATTAGAAAGTGGACTTTACTGGCTTTCGTTGTTTAAAAATGTTTATTTGTTTTGTAAATCCTGCGATCGATGTCAAAAGGTATATAATATAACCCGTAGAGATCATATGCCCCAAATTCTATTGATTTATATAGAAATTTTTTATATTTGGTGTATAGATTTTATGGGGTCTTTTCCTGTATTATTTGGTTTTACAAATATATTGTTGGTAGTGGACTATATTTTCAAGTGGGTGAAAGTTAGAGCCACTCAGACTAACGATTCGAAAGTGGTTTCACATTTTACTAAATTCAATATTTTTGTGCGTTTTAGGATGCCAAGAGCTAGTGTTAGTGACAGGGGGATGTACTTCTGCAATAAGACCATAGTTGCGCTATTTCGAAGGTATGGTGTACTCCACAAGGTCTCGACATCGTACCAACCTCAAATCAATGGTCAAGCAGGGGTCTCGAATAGAGAGATTAAGTCGATACTGGAGAAAATTGTTCGCCCCGATAAGAAGAATTGGAGTCAAAGATTGAAAAATGCACTTTGGACCTATCGGAATGCGTATAAGTCCTCTATAGGAATGTCACCCTACATATTGGTATTCGGGAAGCCGTGTCACCTCCCAATGAAATTTGAGCACAAGGCTTTTTGGGCGATAAAACAGTGTAATATGAATTTAAAAGAAACCGGTGCCCATCGAAAGTTGGACTTGCAAGAATTGGGGGAGATTCGGAATGAAGCGTATGAAAACGCAGTAATTTATAAGGAGAGGAGTAAGGAGTTTCATAACCAACAAATCTCTAGAACGACCTTTGAAGTTGCCTAGAAGGTTCTACTATACTAATCCAGACTTAAGTTATTTTTAGGTAAATTGCGTTCCCGTTGGATCGGTCCTTTTATTGTTACTCACGTCTTTTCCTATGGTGCAGTAGAAATCCAGAGCATTAAGACGGACAATAAGTTTGTAATGAATGGAAATCGTCTCAAATACTGGGCCTGTTTGGCACCCTAGTTTTTTATCAAGTTTTTTAGCTACTAGTTTTTTAACAACTTTTGCTACAGGAACCCCAAAAATCTTTTCAAAATATTTTACCTACACATTTCAAAAATCACTCCTACACAAAAAATTTTCCAAAAACTTTTCTTCCTCTCTCACCCAACCCACAACACCAACCACCACCTCCAGCACCTATTCCGGTGCCGGTCACCTATTCCGGTGCCAGTAACCTCAAAAATAATTTTTGACCCCCTCACCCTCACCCCCTCTCCTCCCCTCCCCTCTTCCCCTCTCTCTCCCTCGCTACACTCCTCCTCCTGCTAGGTGCGATCTGGTCGCGTGCCCAGATCGCAAAGGGGGTCTGCTCCCCCTTTGCGGTCTGGTCCCAGATCGCAGAGCAGAGAGGGGGAGGGTGGCGGAGGAGGGAGAGGGGAAGAGGGGAGGGGAGGGAGGGAGAGAAAAAGCAAAAAAAAATAATGCACAGCTGCCGGCCTTCCTCGGGCGTCGGAGTGCAAGGGGAGGAGAGAGAAGAGGGAGGAAGGAAAGGGGAAGAGGGCAGAGTTGGCAGGCGGGAGGAAAGGAAGTGAAAGGGTGGCGGGGAGAGGAGAAAGGTGGCGTGGAGGAGGGGGGAGAGGGGGAGAGGAGAAAAGCAAAAAAAAAAAAGAAGAGAACAGAGTGGCTGGCGGAGGTGCTGGAGGTGGGAGGCAGAGGAGAGGTAATGGGAAGGGGGAGGGGGAAGAAGAAGAAGAAGAGGAGAGGAAAGAAAAGAAAAAGAAAAAGAAAGAAAAAGAAAAGAAAAAAAAAAAGAAAAAAAGAAAAGGAAAAAAAAAGTTTTTTACCTTATAAAAATTTCTATAAAATTTTTCACATTCCAAAAAACTTTTACAAAAAAAGTTTTTCACCTTACAAAAACTTTTACAAAATTTTTTCAAAAACTTCTACAGTGCACTACAGTAAAGTTTTAGTCAAACTCCCAAAAAACTCAGGTTCCAAACAGGCCCACTATTACGAGAGCTTTCCAAGTGGAGAAGTGGAGATGATACATCTGGATACACCAAATTATTTCAATTAGCGACATCTAGCCATGTCTAGTCAAAGACGTTAAAAAAAGGCGCTTATTGGGAGGCAACCCAATTTCTTTTAATTGTTTATTCAATTTTAGTTAGTCGCTTCAATTTGTTTTCTTAAGGTTTTTCCAAATTCTTGGTGTAATTTTTTATTTTTTATGATTAGTAGGTGTTTCCCAAACATGACGCACCCGCATCACCAAGGCTCGTGATAATATGCAATTCCCAGGTCCTTTATCAGAAGGGTTTCCATCCTCGTGACGAGCCCGCCTCGAGTTACTTGAAGTGCTCTTCCTTCAATCCTGGAGCAGACTGACCAACATGACGCGCCCGCGTCAACAAAACGCAGGATAACTTTTAATTTACCAACTCTCCATCAGAAGAGTTTCCACCCTCATGACGTGCCCGCATCACTTGGGCACGTGGTAATGTGCCATTTTCAAAGCTTTCATGAAAAGGGTTTTCACTCTTATGATGCGCCCGCTTCAACCGAGCATGTGATAATTTTGAACTCAACGAACATTCATCAGAAAGGTTCTTGCCTTCTTGACATGTCCACGTCATGTTAGAGGGAAAGGTATGTATTAAAAAAATAAATAAAAAATAATTTTTTTTTCATTCCACCTTGAAATTTAATTTTTAATTTTCAAAATTTAAAATCTGAATTCAAAATTTAAAATAAAAAAAAAACCTGCAATCTTTCTTTCCTTTTTCTTCTTTCTTTATTTCTTTCTTCCTTTCTTTTTCTTTCTTTCTCTTTTCCCCTTTCTTCCGCCCCTAGTTCCCTCTCTTTCTCTTTCGGCCGAAAACCCAACGCACGCCAACGCGTGCCGCCATCCTTTCTCTCGGGACTCCCATCGCCAACCGACGCTATACAACCGCATGCAGTCACCTAGCTGCATCCCCCGACTCTCGGTTTGCCATCATCCTCCTTGGCTCAACGCATGTCGACGCACGCCGCCCATCCCTCGTGTCCCTCCTTTGCGATGCCTACCGCCATAGCAAGCCGCCGTCTCTCTCTCTTACCGCCGTCGTTGCTCCACCAAGCACCGCAGCCCGCTGCTTCGCCATCGTTCGCTCGCCTGCCATCTCGCTCCGTCGCAGGCCACTGCACGTCGCTGCCTCGCTCGTTGACGCGCACTACCGCGATTCCCTCTACCACCACTTTTCGTTGTCATAGGGGTAGAGGTACTCCACTTCCTTACCCCCTCTCAACTAACTCTCTAGAGTACCCATTTTGAAGTATTACTTCCGGCAGTACTTATTCGATTCAATTGGGAACTGCCTTCCTAGATTATATCGATTTTGGGAGTCATTTGATTCTGAATTTGAACTACTGCATTGTTTGGGAATTTTTTGATATTGGGGCTGGATAAATTCTACATTTGCCTATTGAATTGGGAGACACTAGTGACTCTTGATTGGTTATTGAAATTGGTTGAATTTAATTGCATTGTTGGCGGTAATCTGCCTGTCAACTGCGTGTGGATTTGTTTGGTACATTTCTTAGGGTTTTTGATTGGATAAATTAGATAATAACCCGTGCTTATTGAGTGCCTGTTGCATTGACAACCGCTACCACGTCTAGATTACTTGCTTCATATACTTGCTAGCAAGTCTATTTCTTTTGTTGACTTGGGTGATAATTGGAGACAATGGTGAGGCTAAAGTCCACTTCTAGGTTTAGAACTCCTCAACCTCAACTTCTTACTCCCCAACCCACCATTCCTGTGAATGAACCTATCAACCAACCGTCCTCTTCAGGTGTCCAAACACGTCCAAGTAGGGGTAAGGTTGTCCATGTGGCTACACCTTCTTATTTTGGGGGGCATTTAAACTTCACTAAGACGTTCGATCAACAGCGATATGCTAAGTGTTGTGAGTGGCATATCATTCCCTGCAAATATGGTGAAAAAATTGTCATGGATGCACTAGGTATAAGGGAGGAGGTTGAGCGGATATTTACCGTCATTGGTTGGCGACCTTCTCTTGATATTTTTTGTCCCGCCTTTGTCGAACTGGTTAGGAGTTTTACTCTACTGTAGACACCAAATTTTGAATAATTTGTATGTGGCATCTATTTCATGATTTTCATTTTAGATTGCTTGCATTTTAGTTCGTTATTGTGTGTTTTGCACTTTTAGTTGTTATGTTATTTTAGTTTTATTCATTTTTGCCTTGTTAGTTTGTTTCATTTGCTATTTGTCAGTTTAATTTTATTCACTTTTTAGTTTTAGTTTTTAGTTTTTAGCTTTTTTAAAAGTTTAGCGTAGAGTTTTCTTGAAAAGATGGAAAAAGAAAGGAAAAAGGAAAATTTGTTCACAAAAATATGTTATTTCTTTCTTTTGGCATTTTAGTTATTTTTATCAAGTTATTTTGAGAAAAGAAAAAGAAAAGAAAAAAAGGAAAAATGAAGAAAATTCGAAAAATGGACATTTTTGTTGTTTTTATTTGTTTAGTTTGTTTTTTTATTTTATTTATTTGTTCTCATTATTATTATTATTATTACATGGTTTTGTCATTTTGTTATTTTTGTTTTTATTTATATTATGTATTTACTTAATTAAAAAAAAAAAAAAAAAAAAAAAAAACGCGCAGCATGAAGGCTGCGTTTTTGCCGCAGCTTGCAAGTGAACTTTGGGGAGCTCCTTAGCTGCAAATTTCAGAAGAATGGTTGAGGATTTAGGGTTGGACGTCTGATATAAATAGGTAGAGAGGTTAGCAGCCGCAAAGGGGGAGAGAGTTTTGGAAAGAGAAGGGCTACGGGAGAAGGTTTTGAGAGGAAAGAGTTACGGGAAAAAGAGAGAAGAAAGAAACGGCAAAAGAGTTTGACGGCTAAGGTTGGTAAGAAAACTAGAAACCAGGAGAGATAGAGAGGTTTTGGGGGCGGTTGGAACTGAGGAAAAATCTGAGGGAAAGTTTTTGGATGGCGGCTGAGAGCTTGAGAGCTTCGTGAGAGGAATGGAGGGCTGAAGCAGAGAAGAAGCTAAAAAGAAACGAAACAAAAGGGATTCGGCTGTGAGAGAAGTAAGAGGCCAGAACCTCAAGCCCGCGCTTTCTTCGCCAAAGTCTGCAAAGATTCATCTTTTCGATCTCTGGTAGGGCCTCTTCAACCTCTTGCAGACGCCGGCTGCAGATTCAAGCCCAGGCAGAAGCTTCAACTCCAAAGCAGTGAATAGGTAGCTTTCAATCCTTCTTGTCTTTGCCATTTCGTATGAAATCTGGGCTCTTGCTTAGTTATGGGTCTTGCATCTAGTCCGTGCCGTTTGTGTTCCTTTTAGCCAGAACTGAACGTCATTTTCGTTATTCCTGGCTGGTCTCTTGTTGTTTCCATTCCTTTCTCTCGCTCATCTTGTTCGAAAGCTTACTTGTTTTGCCCGTGAGTTGAAGAGCCAAGCTGATGCTTGGCGATTTTTGTTGGGATGGGGACGGACACAATATATTGGCATGTGAGCAAAGGATTTGACATCCATGGAGAGTTTTTGAATAAACTTTAGCAGGTCGCAAGTTCATCCGTGTGTTTTCTTTTGCTGTTTTTCCTTGCCTGTAACAACCCAGTCCACTAAGAGGCTTTCATTACCTACTTGATGAGATAAATTGGATAGAAGGTGTTGGGTTTGCATGTTTGGGGGAGCCGAAATGCTTGAATCATATGCGGAGGCTTAATGAAAAAGTGAATTCCTGGTCACTAAGCCACTGTCACACAAATGTTTGTCCAGATTTTTTTGGGGTACCAATTTCTGCTATGTTCCCTTGTTTGTTTGGATGACAGAGTCGAGAGTGTTTGTTGTTTAGTTTAAAAACTATGATCCTGGTTGAAGATTGTTGAGCAAGCTGTGTTCAGATTTTCGTTTCGGTCACCAAGACCTTAAGAGCAAAGAGTTGCGGAAGCAACCTTGGCTGGAATTTACAGAATGCATGAGTTTCGTTGTGACCTTTTGCACCAGTTTCTTCTCTATGTTTCTTGTTGTTTGGATGTCAAAGTCATATCTTGTTTGTTTAGTTCAAAGTTTGGATCAAGGTCGTGCATTTGGACCAGAAATATGTGTTTGTCGACCAAAAATGCAGCAGTTTTGCTTGGTTAGAGTTGCCATTTGAAAATAAATCTTGCTGCAGCTTTCTTTCCTTCCTTTGTTGTTGATCAAAAACAGTTTTTGCCATCTTAATCTTGCAAACAAAACTTCTTGTTTTGATTTGGGTCAATAATTTCTGGTTTAATGAACTTGTTTGTATGATGAAATGGATGCAATTGTTGCTGGAATTTGCCGCAAGTTTGAGAAAAGGCAGCCGCTGGTTCATAGTGCAGAATTTTGCTGTTTCAGAAATTTTCTTTGAGTTTGCATGAAATGTTCATCAGAATTTGTGTAGTTTGCTGCTATGTTTTCGATGGTGGGCTTTATTGCTTAGTTTGAAGCTGTGTATCTGGATTTGCTATGTGCTTGAGTGTGGTTTCGGTTGATGAAGCACAACAGAAATATTGCAGAAACAAGCTTCCTATGTGGATTGCATATAAAACTACTGCTGCATTTTTCCTGTTTCTTTGTGCTATCAAACCTGCAACGAAATTGTGTGTTTGGTTGATGTTTGATAGGTAGAAATCTGAGCATTTGATGAGCCTGTTTGCATTGTAAAATGGGTAAAAGCCGTGGCTAGAAACTTTGCAGCAAACTTGAAAGTAAAAGAAAGCATGTTGCATTTTAGTTGCAGAAGTCTAAGCCATACGTAGCTGCATGTTTTGCATGAAAATAATTTCCAAAAATTGCACCTTGACCCCTTGGCTTCTAACTAATGCTACTATGACCCAACCAATTGAATAAGTTCATCAATTTGGTCCTTGGTAATTTTAATTCTACATTTGCACTGCTTGTTTGTTTTAATTAATTACTATGCTTTGTTTCAATGGCACTTAATTCATGACTTTAGGGGCTTTATGACCAAGTGAGCTTGTGTTTGCCTATTTTCTCTAATTTTTCCAAATAAATTGGTACCTTGACCATTTCTTTTATTTTGGAGGATAAATAAGTGATTTCACTTCATTGGGCCCCAATTTCAAGGGAGGTACACTCCATTCCTCATTTGCACTTCATTTGACCCTATGTGCTCCTATGTGTTGTGTGAATATGCCTGCCTACTCCGCTTTCCTTACCTCCTTGCATGCATTTACTTGCTTTTACTTTTATTTAAGTTTTATGGGGTATGTGTACACCTCTTAGCTTGTAATAGATAGGGCTCGGAGAGCATCTGGTCCATTTCCCTTTCCCCTTTATGCTTTTATGGGGTATGTGTACACCTCTTGGCTTGTAATAGATAGGGCTCGGAGAGCATCTGGTCCATTTCCCCTTCCCCTTGGTTGCTTGCTTTTTGTTGCTACATGTTTAATTGCTTTATTAGGCTCTTGCATCTAGTCAAGCATGCTAAGTGTTATGTGTTACGTGTTTACGAGTGTTTTGGCATGTCTACTTGCTTTCATAGCCATGAATGAATGTGATGGATGAATGTACGTTTCCGCTAGTCCAACGCTAGTCGGAATTCATAGATGGGCTAGTCCAACGCTAGACCCTTAGGATTTCCCTTTCGATAGTGCATATTTGCATGTTCACTACATGTCATGCATTTTTCTTAGTTTTATCATTTGGCATGCTCCTCGAACCCCTTTCCCTTCATTTTAGGCCTCTTGCATCTCATACTAGTTATAGGGTTCATTTGCTTGGAGAGTCCCCTTAAATATGGGATATAGACGAGTGTGGCTTTTTCTAAAGCCTTAGCACGCTTGTATCCTCTCTATAAAAGGGCAAATTGAGTCACGATTTAGGTCTCCCCGTACCCAATATGCATGAATTCCCTAGGCTCATGCATTCTCAATCCACTCTATCATCACACTTTCACTTTTGTCTCATTTGCACACATGCACCTTTTTATCACTTTCACTTGCACACGAACACTTTTTATCTTCACTTGCACACGAACACTTTTATCTTCACTCGCACACGAGTACTTTCATCTTCATTTGCACCCCGACACTTTCGCACTTTTCTTTAAATTGCATGCATGCATTTTTGCCCACTTGCACTTGGAGTATATATTTGCATTCAAAGACATTTGCACACCTCCACTTATATCGTATTTTTATCATTTTTCTCACTTCACACAAACTCACACTTTCACATGGCATGCATTCCACTCATTTTTATGTCATTTAGGACTATGTGACCTCTCCAAAGGATCATTATTGGGCTTCACAATTAATGTGATTGGCACCACTCACCCTTTGAAGAGAAATTTCCCCCATGTCCCCTAGGTCTAGGTTCTTGCATTCATATAGTCATATCCAACACGCTATACATACCTTGGGTAGAGAAATTAGGAAAAATTGGTTTAAATCACGCAACTAGCCTTGGCTAGGTCGAAGGGGTGCCTTGGGTTTTTATCCTTGCCTTCCCCTTCGTCAAATGTGACTCCCGAACCTTTTTCATTGGTTTACGTGGACTAGGAGTCGTTCAAAAGGGGTTTCTTTCTATCTTTCCTTTAGAAAATTTCTTTTTGGGTGACTTGGTACACCCTAACTCTATACCAAGTGGCGACTCCATTTTTTCATTAAAAACCCCCTTTTGAACTTTGTTTGGCCAAATCGTCGCATTCTCAAGTCCCATGGCCTTTTACTTTTTATTTACACACGTTCACATTTCACTACACACTCACACACACATTCCACATCATTCAAAAAGTGGGGCGCGACAGTTGGCGACTCCACTGGGGATTTCCTAAGTGGGTCCAAGCATTTGATTTGACCATTCTTTTCCCTTTTCTACCCTTTTTATGCATAGCATTTGGATATTAGGGTTGAATTTTTCTATTTTTAGGACTTTTGGCCTTGCACGCGTATCAAACTACTCCCTCACTCACGTATGTATGATTGGTTGTTTGGATGTATATTTTACTTGTTTTATCTCGCGCTTTGCATTGCATTTGGGTGGGGGGATATACCCTAGAGCCTCGCGTGGGTTCTTGATCCCTCCCCTCCAAACGAGCACTAGCATACGTGCATACGCTTTAATTTTTCGTCCCTCATTTATTTTTCTTTTAGTGGCTTGTCACGCCACTCCACCCTGTTAGGACTTTAGGCGACCCACTTGGACGTGTGATCGTGACACGACGTGTGCGTAGCACGATCCGAGGGGTCACTTAATCTTCCGCTTTAAGCTTTGGGTTAATAGCCTTTAGCTTTTAGTGGAAGGTTGAGGATTTTTGATAGATTCACTCAGACATGTGGCCGTGACACGACGTGTGCGTAGCAATGTCTGGGGAATCGCTCGAACCACCGACAAAGAACCTTGGGATTGATGACCCTTGGTTTCCAAGTCTGAAGGTTCGGGGACCTAAAACCTATCGAGTCTAGCTGCATTAGTGAGCCCTAACCTCATGCATCCATGATAGTGTTACCTAGGATAGCGTCTGCCTTACCCTATTAGGGACACTATTCACGAGGGGAGGGGTCCAACCCCTTTTTCCCTTTTGATAGCTTTATTTCTTTGTATTGATTTTCGTTGCTACAATGTGTTATGTGTATTTATGTGATTGAACTAACCTTTCTTGGTTTTTGTCCCCATTGCATTCACAAACCCTAGCAAATAAGAGGTCTGGCATGACCTTCTTTTAGAACCTACCCTCGTAGATAGGTTATTGCACGTTTAAAGATTTTGGTATATTGCATTCATAGATCAATAATTGCATAGCATTATAGGCCTACCTTGGCGTATAAAAGGTCCTTTTAGGTCATGATTTCATTTCAAATTGCATGTTTTACTGCTTTAATAAACTGGCATCATGCATAAACCCTAGAAGGGAATGCCATTTAGGGGATCCCGTGTTAGGAATAAGCCACCTTGTGTCTCGGATACTTAATCCAGTGAGACTTGCACGTTTACATTTTGTACCATCCAAAGGGGTAGTGCACAAGGTAAGGTAGGATCCGATCATTTTCATAGAGTGATCCTTGGAATATGAGCATCTAATAATCACTTTTTGGCCATTTTATCAAAAATTGGTAAAAATCCCTTGCGTGAAGGACATTAATTTGAAGAAATTCACAAATGATTCCTCCTATTGAGACGATAAATAAATTGAGGCCGAAATTTGATTTTTAGAAGGTCATAGACTAATGCACCTCAATAATTTTGAATTAACCAATGGCCGGACAATTCAACCAATTCATTTTGCCAATTCATTCAATAAATCATCAACTCATCTGACCAATTTACCCTTTTCAGGGTCGTTCGGCCGATTTTTGCATAAATCACTAGTTCAATTTCATTCATTTTACCAATTTACCCATTTTTAGGGCAACCGAGCCGATTTTGAATAAGTCAAGTTTCGTTCAATCTATTTGATCAATTTACCCTTTTTAGGGTGATTTGATTAATTTTGGATAAATTAAATTTCATTCAATTCATTCGACCCGTTTTCCTTTTTAGGGTAATCCAATCGAGTTTTAAATAAATGGTCAATTTCATTCAACCCATTTGACCAATTAGGGTTTCAATGTCAATTTCAAATTGGGAAACTTAGTCGATTTCTGAGAAAACCATCCATTGCATCCATCCATTTGATCAGTTGGAGTTTTTGACCTGCGTTTCACTAAGAAAATTTGTTAACGAATTCCAATCTCTTCGATAGGAAGTTCGTCAAAGTCAAAACCCGTGCGTTTTTGCAAATTCTTGTATCAATCAAAAGTGATCAATCTATTCGGACGTTGACCTCATTTTGACAAAGTGTCTCTCGTCAATCCAATTGACTAAATTTTTCAAAATTATTTTTCACTCAATGAGTTGATCAGATCCATTAGGTATGGTATAGTGCCTACCTCAGAGGATTGCATTTTCATGCTAGGCCTACCCTTGGCACAAAAAGGGTTCCCCCATAGGACATGCATCCGAATTTCCTGGATATCTACTAACTCTTGCCTTTTTCTTTTTCTTTATTTTTATTGTAATAACTAGGCAAGGGTTATCTAAAGGCAATTCCTTTCAAAATTCTCAGGTAATATTTAAATATAGCTTCTCGTCGAAGCCCCATCATAACGTGATCCCGTAGTCAAGCCCAGAGGAGTCGTGTAAACATGAGTTCGCAACCGGAATTATCGGATAAGTCTGCTACTACAGCCCAACCTGAGACTGCAAGTCTGGGGATCCAACTGACCGAGATGCTCACGAAGTTTGGTGAGATGGCATCTGAAATGGCCGCCCAAAAGAAATTAATCGATGAGCTTATCAGTAGCGGAGTTCAACCCGAGCCTGGACTCGTCAGTCAATCGGGGCCAGAATCATTGGTCATGCCCATGACCCAAACCACTTTTACTCCACCCTTCATCATTTCATCCGAAGGAACTTTCACATATCCCACCATACATTTGCCATATACTTACCCTCATGATCCTTCATTTTTCCCTACTTACATGCAAGGCCCACAACCTCACATCACCTCAAATATACCCCCTGAGCCACACACTTTTCATCACGCTACTGCTGAGCCTTTCTTGCCAGACCCTACCATTCAAAACAAACCAGAGATAGGAGAATGTTCTGCTCCTGTTGATATGAAGTTGCTCAAGCGCCTTGACCGTTTTGATGAGTTTATGAGGAAAAGTCAGGGTTTAAACAAGCAAGGAGTGCTGGACTATGACGAGCTTTGTCTCTTTCCAAATGTACAATTGCCTGAGGGATTCAAAACTCCGAAGTTTAACAAGTATGATGGGACAGGCAATCCCAAGACGCACCTCCGATTGTTCGCCAACAAGTTGGGTAGGCCAACAGATGATAAAAATCTGCCTTTGAGGCTATTCCCAGAAAGTCTGGAGGGGGATGCACTCGACTGGTATTCCAAGCTGAAACCCGAAGAAGCGAAGACCTGGCTTGACTTGTCCAACGTTTTTGTAAGGCAATACGAGTATAATTGTGAGCTAGCTCCAACACGGACTACACTGGAAGGAACAAAAAGAAAACCCTCCGAGGATCACAAGACCTATGCTAAGAGATGGAGGAAAATAGCCGCAAAAGTCGAGCCACCAATGACTGAGGATGAAATCATACGCACCTTCATTAAGGCACATGATCCGCCATACTTTGAAGAAATTTTCCGCATGACTGGATGCTCGTTTGCCGCTATTGTCAATAAGCTTGAAGAGTTCGATGACTTCGTGAAAGCTGGGAAGATTGTTAATGTCTCTGCCCTTAAATCCCAGTTGGATACCTTGCAAAGCCAAAGTAGTAATGGGAAGAAGCAACAATTCAAAAAGCAAGAGGGGGAAACTGCTTTTGTCTGGAATCAAAACCCTGTCTCAAAGCCCAGACGTCGACAATACCCTACCCACTCAAATCTGTACCCTTACTATTCAAACCCTCATCCTGTTTACCATACCATTACCACTCCTCCTCAACCTCGACCAAATTACCCAAACACACCCACAACACCATTTTATATCTCCCCACATAACTTTCAAACTAGACCTTGCTCTCCTTATCATCCAAGACCAATCTTACCCGTCAACCATAACTACAACTATCAACAGACCGCTGGCACCCAAGACCCGGCCCGATATAGAACTTTTACCAATCTAGGTCGGCCCCTCGATCAACTATATGAGCAGCTCAGGGCCGCGGGAAAAATTGGTACAATACCTCCTAAAGTCTATACTAAAGGAGTTCCCCCTGGTTATAATCCTCAATCTTTTTGTGCTTATCATTCTGGAGCTCCTGGGCATTCTACTACCAATTGTTGGGTACTTAAACACAAAATCCAAGACATGATTGAGGCCGGAGACATAATTTTGAAAGGGAGGGAAGAACAAGGACCAAATATAAAAACAAATCCTTTTCCTAAACACAAGGACACCTTTGAGGCATCCACCTCCAATGACGGAATTTGAAGGTCTTGAAAGAGCTCTGCACAATTTGGATGGCTGACTATCTTCCCTTTCGAAGGGAATTTTGATAAGTCTAGGGGTTGTCGTTTGCTAAAATTCATGAAAACTTTTTCTTGCATATGTGCATAGCTTAATGAAAGCGTCTTTTGCAATTGAGTTTTGTTTTGTTTCCGCTTTGATTTGGAGTTTCATGAAATGCACAATTTGATTATTTGTTTATTTGTTTATTGTTCTGGTTTTTGTTAATTCTTTGAAATGGCCAAAGGTGAAGTTATTTGACTCTTTGAAAATCACTGTTCTGGAATTTGATAAAGCCCTTCATTGAAAATTCCTCCATTAAAAAGCCCTCATTGAGAAATTCCTTCCTTGGGAAAGCCTTCATTGAGAAATTCCTTCATTGAGAATGCCTTCATTGAGAAATCCTTCATTGAGAAAACTTTCATTGAGAAAAATCATTAAAAATCCCTTCATTGAAAAAATCCCTTCATTTGCGAAATCCCTTCATTGAAAAATCCTTTCATTTGAGAAAATCCCTTTTCGGCCAGGTTGGAAGCTGATTTGTTAAAGCAGTGTCATTAACGATTGATTCTGATTGATGAAAAGCAGTTGAATGCTATGTGCCATGACCAACGTTGTCAAAACACATGACCTATGTTCATAACAAAAGGATCCGCCACCGATCTTCTGAAAAGGAAACAAAGTGCTAAAGCGATGAAAGACGAAGTCGAAGGCAAATTTGCTTCAAATTGACAAAGTTTATTGGGTGTTCAAAGGAGAGATGGAAGGACAGACATTCCCTTAACCTATCAACTTGGACATGTGTAAGATGTTCTTTATTTGATTATGCAAAGTTTCTTTTAGAAAATCATGCAAGGGACGAGGCAAAAGTCAGGCCATCTTCCTTTTCAATCAAAACATTTAATCCCTAGTCATCCCCTTTGAGCTATCAGAACAATAATTTTCGTTTGGCAGCCCCTGAGAATTGCAAACCCCACACTGGGGCAAATTCATTTTGAAAAATGATCAGGAAGAAAGAACCCCACACTGGGGCAAATTTAGTTTTTGAAGAAAAATGCAATGCAAAGAAAAAAGAAAAAAAAAAGAAGAGAAAATGCAATGAAAAGTACAAAGAAAGGAAAATTCAATCAAGCTGGGGCAAGTTTCCCTCGGTTTCGTTCAAAAATTAGAGATAATTTCAAAATGATGCAATCTCAGTTTATTTCACACCTTTCATCAGACCTGCTTTCAAGCCTCAACTTTTCTTGAAAAACACCCCACCTAACCTCATTACAAAAGCCCAAAAGTCCTGGCTTTCGTCACTTGCTGCATTTCTATTAGGGATTTTGCTAATCAACTGGCACGTGATGTCCATAATGCCTTCGTTAAGTCTATAAGGGAAGCGCATTTTTACTGATGCCAGCAATCTTCAACTTACATTCCTGAGTCGACTATGGTTGAGCTCTTCCATTATTTCATTAGGTGAAAAACCCACAAGGGCACCTCAAGAGAAAAAGAAAAAAGAAAAAAGAAGAAAAAAGAGAAAAGAAAAACCAACAAAAGGGTGGGGGGCAACCTTGGTGAAAACCCGAATGGGCGCCAAGGTAAGTTTCTGCAATGAGCAAGCACAAAGAAGAACAAGTGGTGGTTTGGTCCATTTGGATTTCTTCTCATTTTTGTCATACCTCTGACAACATTGAATTCCGGAGCTAAGATATCCAGAGATTTGAATATGACATCTGTTGGCCAAAAGCCGTGTCATTTTGTAAAAAATATTCTTTTGTAAATACATTCTTAGGAAACTCATTTTTTCCAAATTACTTGCATTCATGGCATTTTTTGTAGAATTTAAGCACAAATGGTTAGGTGTGCATTCTTGTACATATTCATTTTTACATGACATGTGAATTTTCTTGCATACCTCATTCTTTATCATTGAATTGTGGTGAATGACAATCCCCGTGGTTTATTGCAAAAGTATGCTTGGATTCAGTCATCTTTTGGAAATAGTTGAAATTCAGCCAAGCCAGCTACACAAACTTCATAATAGGGCAAAGCACATACCTGGTCAGTTTGAAAATCGGAAGAGTCTTAGGGTGAGAAATCCAACTCAATCGGCTGCCGCAGCAAAAGTTGATAAAAGCGTCGAAAGACTCATGTTTACACGATTCTCAAAGGAAAACGGATCAAATGGTGGTGGCAATTTCTTTGTTTTTCTCTTTTGCAGGAAAATTGCATGCACAAATGAAAGTAGTCACACCTCGCACTGGAATCGGTGTCGGAAAAGTCCTCCGGTGAACAAAGGCAGATCAAAAATATTGCAAGCAAATCTGATCAAAAGGTGCAACAACATCAACTATGGACCCAAAATTGCAGAAAATTCACCATACTGGGGCAAATTATTTTGACAAGATTCTCTCAATCAGGATTTCTGGAAAAATCAAATTCAATTTCTTGTTTTTTGAAAAATCACATTGAATTCTTGTTGGCGATATCTCAGCGCTCGCCGCGCTCTCTTCTATCTTCCCCTTTTGACAATCACACTTAATTTCTTGACCAATTGGACGGCGGGACCGGGTTTTATCCCGCTGACCGCTTATTTCGGCAGGACCGGGTTTTATCCCGCTGACCTCTTACCTCGGCAGGACCGGGTTTTATCCCGCTGACCGCTTATTTCGGCAGGACCGGGTTTTATCCCGCTGACCTCTTACCTCGGCAGGACCGGGTTTTATCCCGCTGACCGCTTACCTCGGCAGGACCGGGTTTTATCCTGACCGCTTACTTCGGCAGGATCGGGTTTTATCCCGCTGACCGCTTACTTCGGCAGGATCGGGTTTTATCCCGCTGACCGCTTATTTCGGCAGGACCGGGTTTTATCCCGCTGACCGCTTACCTCGGCAGGATCGGGTTTTATCCCGCTGACCGCTTACCGCTGGCTTAGGACCGGGTTTTATCCCGCTGACCGCTTATTTCGGCAGGACCGGGTTTTATCCCGCTGACCGCTTACTTCGGGGACCGGGTTTTATCCCGCCACCTCGGCAGGACTGGGTTCTATCCCGCTGACCGTCCACATCACGGCAGGCTCGGGTTTGATCCCACTGTCCGATTGTCAAGACGTTTCATTTTCATTGCCACTAGCCGTGGGTCAGTCCCACTAGTGAGCATTTCTTTTTCACAGCCACTAGCCGTGGGTCAGTCCCACTTGTGAGCATTTCATTTGCATCACTAACAAACATGGGTCAGTCCCATTAACACTTCATTTCACTTCTTTCATTTGCATCACCAATGAACATGGGTCAATCCCACCAACACTCTACCTCACTTCAATTCATCCAATTTTAAATTTATGTTCGGGTCAGTCCCGTTTAAATTCTGTCCGGGACTATCCCAATTTTAAATTTCTGTTCGGGTCTATCCCGTGGGTCTATCCCAATTTTACATTTCTGTTCGGGTCTATGTTCGGGTCTATCCCGTGGGTCTATCCCAATTTTACATTTCTGTCCGGGTCTATCCCAATCTTCAATTCCTGTTCGGGTCAGTCCCGTTTTAATTTTCATGTTCGGGTCAGTCCCGTGTTAGAATTCCTGTTCGTTGGAATCTTTTGCAGCCCAATAACACAGGTAAGTATTTGGTGTCTACTTCTTTGTCTCAAGTTTTTCCAAAACTCAGACAAAGAGGGGCAAACTGTAGACACCAAATTTTGAATAATTTGTATGTGGCATCTATTTCATGATTTTCATTTTAGATTGCTTGCATTTTAGTTCGTTATTGTGTGTTTTCCACTTTTAGTTGTTATGTTATTTTAGTTTTATTCATTTTTGCCTTGTTAGTTTGTTTCATTTGCTATTTGTCAGTTTAATTTTATTCACTTTTTAGTTTTAGTTTTTAGTTTTTAGCTTTTTTAAAAGTTTAGCGTAGAGTTTTCTTGAAAAGATGGAAAAAGAAAGGAAAAAGGAAAATTTGTTCACAAAAATATGTTATTTCTTTCTTTTGGCATTTTAGTTATTTTTATCAAGTTATTTTGAGAAAAGAAAAAAAAAGAAAAGAAAAAAAGGAAAAATGAAGAAAATTCAAAAAATGGACATTTTTGTTGTTTTTATTTGTTTAGTTTGTTTTTTTATTTTATTTATTTGTTCTCATTATTATTATTATTATTACATGGTTTTGTCATTTTGTTATTTTTGTTTTTATTTATATTATGTATTTACTTAATTAAAAAAAAAAAACAAACGCGCAGCATGAAGGCTGCGTTTTTGCCGCAGCTTGCAAGTGAACTTTGGGGAGCTCCTTAGCTGCAAATTTCAGAAGAATGGTTGAGGATTTAGGGTTGGACGTCTGATATAAATAGGTAGAGAGGTTAGCAGCCGCAAAGGGGGAGAGAGTTTTGGAAAGAGAAGGGCTACGGGAGAAGGTTTTGAGAGGAAAGAGTTACGGGAAAAAGAGAGAAGAAAGAAACGGCAAAAGAGTTTGACGGCTAAGGTTGGTAAGAAAACTAGAAACCAGGAGAGATAGAGAGGTTTTGGGGGCGGTTGGAACTGAGGAAAAATCTGAGGGAAAGTTTTTGGATGGCGGCTGAGAGCTTGAGAGCTTCGTGAGAGGAATGGAGGGCTGAAGCAGAGAAGAAGCTAAAAAGAAACGAAACAAAAGGGATTCGGCTGTGAGAGAAGTAAGAGGCCAGAACCTCAAGCCCGCGCTTTCTTCGCCAAAGTCTGCAAAGATTCATCTTTTCGATCTCTGGTAGGGCCTCTTCAACCTCTTGCAGACGCCGGCTGCAGATTCAAGCCCAGGCAGAAGCTTCAACTCCAAAGCAGTGAATAGGTAGCTTTCAATCCTTCTTGTCTTTGCCATTTCGTATGAAATCTGGGCTCTTGCTTAGTTATGGGTCTTGCATCTAGTCCGTGCCGTTTGTGTTCCTTTTAGCCAGAACTGAACGTCATTTTCGTTATTCCTGGCTGGTCTCTTGTTGTTTCCATTCCTTTCTCTCGCTCATCTTGTTCGAAAGCTTACTTGTTTTGCCCGTGAGTTGAAGAGCCAAGCTGATGCTTGGCGATTTTTGTTGGGATGGGGACGGACACAATATATTGGCATGTGAGCAAAGGATTTGACATCCATGGAGAGTTTTTGAATAAACTTTAGCAGGTCGCAAGTTCATCCGTGTGTTTTCTTTTGCTGTTTTTCCTTGCCTGTAACAACCCAGTCCACTAAGAGGCTTTCATTACCTACTTGATGAGATAAATTGGATAGAAGGTGTTGGGTTTGCATGTTTGGGGGAGCCGAAATGCTTGAATCATATGCGGAGGCTTAATGAAAAAGTGAATTCCTGGTCACTAAGCCACTGTCACACAAATGTTTGTCCAGATTTTTTTGGGGTACCAATTTCTGCTATGTTCCCTTGTTTGTTTGGATGACAGAGTCGAGAGTGTTTGTTGTTTAGTTTAAAAACTATGATCCTGGTTGAAGATTGTTGAGCAAGCTGTGTTCAGATTTTCGTTTCGGTCACCAAGACCTTAAGAGCAAAGAGTTGCGGAAGCAACCTTGGCTGGAATTTACAGAACGCATGAGTTTCGTTGTGACCTTTTGCACCAGTTTCTTCTCTATGTTTCTTGTTGTTTGGATGTCAAAGTCATATCTTGTTTGTTTAGTTCAAAGTTTGGATCAAGGTCGTGCATTTGGACCAGAAATATGTGTTTGTCGACCAAAAATGCAGCAGTTTTGCTTGGTTAGAGTTGCCATTTGAAAATAAATCTTGCTGCAGCTTTCTTTCCTTCCTTTGTTGTTGATCAAAAACAGTTTTTGCCATCTTAATCTTGCAAACAAAACTTCTTGTTTTGATTTGGGTCAATAATTTCTGGTTTAATGAACTTGTTTGTATGATGAAATGGATGCAATTGTTGCTGGAATTTGCCGCAAGTTTGAGAAAAGGCAGCCGCTGGTTCATAGTGCAGAATTTTGCTGTTTCAGAAATTTTCTTTGAGTTTGCATGAAATGTTCATCAGAATTTGTGTAGTTTGCTGCTATGTTTTCGATGGTGGGCTTTATTGCTTAGTTTGAAGCTGTGTATCTGGATTTGCTATGTGCTTGAGTGTGGTTTCGGTTGATGAAGCACAACAGAAATATTGCAGAAACAAGCTTCCTATGTGGATTGCATATAAAACTACTGCTGCATCTTTCCTGTTTCTTTGTGCTATCAAACCTGCAACGAAATTGTGTGTTTGGTTGATGTTTGATAGGTAGAAATCTGAGCATTTGATGAGCCTGTTTGCATTGTAAAATGGGTAAAAGCCGTGGCTAGAAACTTTGCAGCAAACTTGAAAGTAAAAGAAAGCATGTTGCATTTTAGTTGCAGAAGTCTAAGCCATACGTAGCTGCATGTTTTGCATGAAAATAATTTCCAAAAATTGCACCTTGACCCCTTGGCTTCTAACTAATGCTACTATGACCCAACCAATTGAATAAGTTCATCAATTTGGTCCTTGGTAATTTTAATTCTACATTTGCACTGCTTGTTTGTTTTAATTAATTACTATGCTTTGTTTCAATGGCACTTAATTCATGACTTTAGGGGCTTTATGACCAAGTGAGCTTGTGTTTGCCTATTTTCTCTAATTTTTCCAAATAAATTGGTACCTTGACCATTTCTTTTATTTTGGAGGATAAATAAGTGATTTCACTTCATTGGGCCCCAATTTCAAGGGAGGTACACTCCATTCCTCATTTGCACTTCATTTGACCCTATGTGCTCCTATGTGTTGTGTGAATATGCCTGCCTACTCCGCTTTCCTTACCTCCTTGCATGCATTTACTTGCTTTTACTTTTATTTAAGTTTTATAGGGTATGTGTACACCTCTTGGCTTGTAATAGATAGGGCTCGGAGAGCATCTGGTCCATTTCCCTTTCCCCTTTATGCTTTTATGGGGTATGTGTACACCTCTTGGCTTGTAATAGATAGGGCTCGGAGAGCATCTGGTCCATTTCCCCTTCCCCTTGGTTGCTTGCTTTTTGTTGCTACATGTTTAATTGCTTTATTAGGCTCTTGCATCTAGTCAAGCATGCTAAGTGTTATGTGTTACGTGTTTACGAGTGTTTTGGCATGTCTACTTGCTTTCATAGCCATGAATGAATGTGATGGATGAATGTACGTTTCCGCTAGTCCAACGCTAGTCGGAATTCATAGATGGGCTAGTCCAACGCTAGACCCTTAGGATTTCCCTTTCGATAGTGCATATTTGCATGTTCACTACATGTCATGCATTTTTCTTAGTTTTATCATTTGGCATGCTCCTCGAACCCCTTTCCCTTCATTTTAGGCCTCTTGCATCTCATACTAGTTATAGGGTTCATTTGCTTGGAGAGTCCCCTTAAATATGGGATATAGACGAGTGTGGCTTTTTCTAAAGCCTTAGCACGCTTGTATCCTCTCTATAAAAGGGCAAATTGAGTCACGATTTAGGTCTCCCCGTACCCAATATGCATGAATTCCCTAGGCTCATGCATTCTCAATCCACTCTATCATCACACTTTCACTTTTGTCTCATTTGCACACATGCACCTTTTTATCACTTTCACTTGCACACGAACACTTTTATCTTCACTTGCACACGAACACTTTTATCTTCACTCGCACACGAGTACTTTCATCTTCATTTGCACACCGACACTTTCGCACTTTTCTTTAAATTGCATACATGCATTTTTGCCCACTTGCACTTGGAGTATATATTTGCATTCAAAGACATTTGCACACCTCCACTTATATCGTATTTTTATCATTTTTCTCACTTCACACAAACTCACACTTTCACATGGCATGCATTCCACTCATTTTTATGTCATTTAGGATTATGTGACCTCTCCAAAGGATCATTATTGGGCTTCACAATTAATGTGATTGGCACCACTCACCCTTTGAAGAGAAATTTCCCCCATGTCCCCTAGGTCTAGGTTCTTGCATTCATATAGTCATATCCAACACGCTATACATACCTTGGGTAGAGAAATTAGGAAAAATTGGTTTAAATCACGCAACTAGCCTTGGCTAGGTCGAAGGGGTGCCTTGGGTTTTTATCCTTGCCTTCCCCTTCGTCAAATGTGACTCCCGAACCTTTTTCATTGGTTTACGTGGACTAGGAGTCGTTCAAAAGGGGTTTCTTTCTATCTTTCCTTTAGAAAATTTCTTTTTGGGTGACTTGGTACACCCTAACTCTATACCAAGTGGCGACTCCATTTTTTCATTAAAAACCCCCTTTTGAACTTTGTTTGGCCAAATCGTCGCATTCTCAAGTCCCATGGCCTTTTACTTTTTATTTACACACGTTCACATTTCACTACACACTCACACACACATTCCACATCATTCAAAAAGTGGGGCGCGACATCTACTTTTGAGTTTGAATTGCCTACGGGATATACTATCGATACTCCAAAAATGATTCATTTCCATCTGATGGGTCAAAATATATTTTCTATAGATAGCGATAAGTAAGGTCGAATCCATAGAAATTGGGAGTAATTCGTTCCTACTAAAGTTCAAGTTATGGGGGGATTTTATGAAAATTAACAATAAGCTATGCTAATCGAATATTGCAATTAAATAAAAATTAGATGACAAACTGAAAAAACTTTTGTTCTCATTATTATTATTATTATTACATGGTTTTGTCATTTTGTTATTTTTGTTTTTATTTATATTATGTATTTACTTAATTAAAAAAAAAAAACAAACGCGCAGCATGAAGGCTGCGTTTTTGCCGCAGCTTGCAAGTGAACTTTGGGGAGCTCCTTAGCTGCAAATTTCAGAAGAATGGTTGAGGATTTAGGGTTGGACGTCTGATATAAATAGGTAGAGAGGTTAGCAGCCGCAAAGGGGGAGAGAGTTTTGGAAAGAGAAGGGCTACGGGAGAAGGTTTTGAGAGGAAAGAGTTACGGGAAAAAGAGAGAAGAAAGAAACGGCAAAAGAGTTTGACGGCTAAGGTTGGTAAGAAAACTAGAAACCAGGAGAGATAGAGAGGTTTTGGGGGCGGTTGGAACTGAGGAAAAATCTGAGGGAAAGTTTTTGGATGGCGGCTGAGAGCTTGAGAGCTTCGTGAGAGGAATGGAGGGCTGAAGCAGAGAAGAAGCTAAAAAGAAACGAAACAAAAGGGATTCGGCTGTGAGAGAAGTAAGAGGCCAGAACCTCAAGCCCGCGCTTTCTTCGCCAAAGTCTGCAAAGATTCATCTTTTCGATCTCTGGTAGGGCCTCTTCAACCTCTTGCAGACGCCGGCTGCAGATTCAAGCCCAGGCAGAAGCTTCAACTCCAAAGCAGTGAATAGGTAGCTTTCAATCCTTCTTGTCTTTGCCATTTCGTATGAAATCTGGGCTCTTGCTTAGTTATGGGTCTTGCATCTAGTCCGTGCCGTTTGTGTTCCTTTTAGCCAGAACTGAACGTCATTTTCGTTATTCCTGGCTGGTCTCTTGTTGTTTCCATTCCTTTCTCTCGCTCATCTTGTTCGAAAGCTTACTTGTTTTGCCCGTGAGTTGAAGAGCCAAGCTGATGCTTGGCGATTTTTGTTGGGATGGGGACGGACACAATATATTGGCATGTGAGCAAAGGATTTGACATCCATGGAGAGTTTTTGAATAAACTTTAGCAGGTCGCAAGTTCATCCGTGTGTTTTCTTTTGCTGTTTTTCCTTGCCTGTAACAACCCAGTCCACTAAGAGGCTTTCATTACCTACTTGATGAGATAAATTGGATAGAAGGTGTTGGGTTTGCATGTTTGGGGGAGCCGAAATGCTTGAATCATATGCGGAGGCTTAATGAAAAAGTGAATTCCTGGTCATTAAGCCACTGTCACACAAATGTTTGTCCAGATTTTTTTGGGGTACCAATTTCTGCTATGTTCCCTTGTTTGTTTGGATGACAGAGTCGAGAGTGTTTGTTGTTTAGTTTAAAAACTATGATCCTGGTTGAAGATTGTTGAGCAAGCTGTGTTCAGATTTTCGTTTCGGTCACCAAGACCTTAAGAGCAAAGAGTTGCGGAAGCAACCTTGGCTGGAATTTACAGAATGCATGAGTTTCGTTGTGACCTTTTGCACCAGTTTCTTCTCTATGTTTCTTGTTGTTTGGATGTCAAAGTCATATCTTGTTTGTTTAGTTCAAAGTTTGGATCAAGGTCGTGCATTTGGACCAGAAATATGTGTTTGTCGACCAAAAATGCAGCAGTTTTGCTTGGTTAGAGTTGCCATTTGAAAATAAATCTTGCTGCAGCTTTCTTTCCTTCCTTTGTTGTTGATCAAAAACAGTTTTTGCCATCTTAATCTTGCAAACAAAACTTCTTGTTTTGATTTGGGTCAATAATTTCTGGTTTAATGAACTTGTTTGTATGATGAAATGGATGCAATTGTTGCTGGAATTTGCCGCAAGTTTGAGAAAAGGCAGCCGCTGGTTCATAGTGCAGAATTTTGCTGTTTCAGAAATTTTCTTTGAGTTTGCATGAAATGTTCATCAGAATTTGTGTAGTTTGCTGCTATGTTTTCGATGGTGGGCTTTATTGCTTAGTTTGAAGCTGTGTATCTGGATTTGCTATGTGCTTGAGTGTGGTTTCGGTTGATGAAGCACAACAGAAATATTGCAGAAACAAGCTTCCTATGTGGATTGCATATAAAACTACTGCTGCATTTTTCCTGTTTCTTTGTGCTATCAAACCTGCAACGAAATTGTGTGTTTGGTTGATGTTTGATAGGTAGAAATCTGAGCATTTGATGAGCCTGTTTGCATTGTAAAATGGGTAAAAGCCGTGGCTAGAAACTTTGCAGCAAACTTGAAAGTAAAAGAAAGCATGTTGCATTTTAGTTGCAGAAGTCTAAGCCATACGTAGCTGCATGTTTTGCATGAAAATAATTTCCAAAAATTGCACCTTGACCCCTTGGCTTCTAACTAATGCTACTATGACCCAACCAATTGAATAAGTTCATCAATTTGGTCCTTGGTAATTTTAATTCTACATTTGCACTGCTTGTTTGTTTTAATTAATTACTATGCTTTGTTTCAATGGCACTTAATTCATGACTTTAGGGGCTTTATGACCAAGTGAGCTTGTGTTTGCCTATTTTCTCTAATTTTTCCAAATAAATTGGTACCTTGACCATTTCTTTTATTTTGGAGGATAAATAAGTGATTTCACTTCATTGGGCCCCAATTTCAAGGGAGGTACACTCCATTCCTCATTTGCACTTCATTTGACCCTATGTGCTCCTATGTGTTGTGTGAATATGCCTGCCTACTCCGCTTTCCTTACCTCCTTGCATGCATTTACTTGCTTTTACTTTTATTTAAGTTTTATGGGGTATGTGTACACCTCTTGGCTTGTAATAGATAGGGCTCGGAGAGCATCTGGTCCATTTCCCTTTCCCCTTTATGCTTTTATGGGGTATGTGTACACCTCTTGGCTTGTAATAGATAGGGCTCGGAGAGCATCTGGTCCATTTCCCCTTCCCCTTGGTTGCTTGCTTTTTGTTGCTACATGTTTAATTGCTTTATTAGGCTCTTGCATCTAGTCAAGCATGCTAAGTGTTATGTGTTACGTGTTTACGAGTGTTTTGGCATGTCTACTTGCTTTCATAGCCATGAATGAATGTGATGGATGAATGTACGTTTCCGCTAGTCCAACGCTAGTCGGAATTCATAGATGGGCTAGTCCAACGCTAGACCCTTAGGATTTCCCTTTCGATAGTGCATATTTGCATGTTCACTACATGTCATGCATTTTGCTTAGTTTTATCATTTGGCATGCTCCTCGAACCCCTTTCCCTTCATTTTAGGCCTCTTGCATCTCATACTAGTTATAGGGTTCATTTGCTTGGAGAGTCCCCTTAAATATGGGATATAGACGAGTGTGGCTTTTTCTAAAGCCTTAGCACGCTTGTATCCTCTCTATAAAAGGGCAAATTGAGTCACGATTTAGGTCTCCCCGTACCCAATATGCATGAATTCCCTAGGCTCATGCATTCTCAATCCACTCTATCATCACACTTTCACTTTTGTCTCATTTGCACACATGCACCTTTTTATCACTTTCACTTGCACACGAACACTTTTTATCTTCACTTGCACACGAACACTTTTATCTTCACTCGCACACGAGTACTTTCATCTTCATTTGCACCCCGACACTTTCGCACTTTTCTTTAAATTACATGCATGCATTTTTGCCCACTTGCACTTGGAGTATATATTTGCATTCAAAGACATTTGCACACCTCCACTTATATCGTATTTTTATCATTTTTCTCACTTCACACAAACTCACACTTTCACATGGCATGCATTCCACTCATTTTTATGTCATTTAGGATTATGTGACCTCTCCAAAGGATCATTATTGGGCTTCACAATTAATGTGATTGGCACCACTCACCCTTTGAAGAGAAATTTCCCCCATGTCCCCTAGGTCTAGGTTCTTGCATTCATATAGTCATATCCAACACGCTATACATACCTTGGGTAGAGAAATTAGGAAAAATTGGTTTAAATCACGCAACTAGCCTTGGCTAGGTCGAAGGGGTGCCTTGGGTTTTTATCCTTGCCTTCCCCTTCGTCAAATGTGACTCCCGAACCTTTTTCATTGGTTTACGTGGACTAGGAGTCGTTCAAAAGGGGTTTCTTTCTATCTTTCCTTTAGAAAATTTCTTTTTGGGTGACTTGGTACACCCTAACTCTATACCAAGTGGCGACTCCATTTTTTCATTAAAAACCCCCTTTTGAACTTTGTTTGGCCAAATCGTCGCATTCTCAAGTCCCATGGCCTTTTACTTTTTATTTACACACGTTCACATTTCACTACACACTCACACACACATTCCACATCATTCAAAAAGTGGGGCGCGACATCTACTTTTGAGTTTGAATTGCCTACGGGATATACTATCGATACTCCAAAAATGATTCATTTCCATCTGATGGGTCAAAATATATTTTCTATAGATAGCGATAAGTAAGGTCGAATCCATAGAAATTGGGAGTAATTCGTTCCTACTAAAGTTCAAGTTATGGGGGGATTTTATGAAAATTAACAATAAGCTATGCTAATCGAATATTGCAATTAAATAAAAATTAGATGACAAACTGAAAAAACTGAAACAGTATTAGACCGGCTCTAGTCAAGAAGTAACTTCGAAAATGGTTCTCCCAATTAATCATCAATGCACAAATAATTTCATATATAAATTGATAAATAAGTTATAATTATCGAACGGGCGATAACAATCAATTTCTCCTTAGTTATCGATAGTTAAGGTACGACCGTTAGCTACTGCCCTAATTGCAAATAACCCTAAGTACGACCGTAGAATTTAATTTTGTAATTGCTTTAAGATTTAGAGAAACCCTATTCTAACCAAACAACACACTGCGAGGGTTGTTTACAAATTAGCCCGTATATTTTCCTGACATAGTCTCGATTATGTCATTTGTCACTAATTTAGAACAATCAAACAATTACGAATTTAATTATTCTAATTGTCTCTAGATTATTGAATTAATCTAACATCCCGGGGCTAGAGATAATTGAATAATACAATAACCATAAGAAAGTAAAGCAGGAACTATACAAATACCAAAAAATAATAGGAAAACTAAAATCAATTAAATCTCACAATTTAAGTCGAACCAAATCCTCTGTTGTTCCTTGACTAGAAAAAGAGATTTAGTTCATCGCCGTTGAATCAATCTCACGCAGATTTGCAGAAATAACTGTCACGTACATTGTCTCCAAATTGAGATGAAAAAGCCGATGGAATAATATCTAGAATAAGCAGCAACTACGAAACCCAAAAGAATGACTAATGTTTTTCCTTGGGCTTTGACATATGATGGAATCAATAGCCACAAAAAGACGAAAAAGTCAAAATTTAATATAGTCAAGATTGTCTACTATTTTCCTATATAATTCCCTACCCCTCTACGGCTACTCCCATGAGTAATAGGTAAAAAAATTCCTAATTTCAATTGACTTCTATCTCCTACTCAGTCGAAGCCAAAAAAAAAAAGGAAATCTCCTAATTGGTTCGTTTCCTATTTTTGCTAAACTACATTTTTCAATTCAAAACTAACAATCAGCTAATGGAATATTTACAGCTCCATGTTGCATTTTCAATTGGCAATTGGTGTCACACGCCTGTCCTGCATTTTCTGGGCATGTTAAGGTCTGACTTGACGCGCCTACACCAAATAGCAATTGTAGTGGAAAATTTGCACATTTTGACCATATTTTGTTCCAATTCCCTGCAATCAATATAAATTTTCAAAAGTGAGTAGAATCTGTCAATTAATGCACATTCGGTAAGATAATAGGAGGAAATTAATTATAAAATAAATGACAAAAGTGCGACTTATTAATCCCCCCCACACCTAGACCATGCTTGTTCTCAAGAATGAGAACAACAAACAAACACCAATCCTGACAATGGCTAACTATCCATCTATCTTATTGCCAAGATACCGAGAAAACACATATCAAGCATCAATAGTCGAGATCCAGGAAACATCTCCTCGATTAGCTTCTAAATCGCAGACTTCTCTAATTTATGGCTAACTATTCTAAGAAAAAGGAATGATCGATCAACATTTATCAGCAAATGGTCCAATTGTTAACGAAAATCTCAACATTAAATTCATAAATCGGCAAGTCGACTTTAATCACATATTTACACAACCTTCACACTTTTTTATCACGTTTTTCTGCTTCTCCTTCTTTTTTTTCTATTTTTAATAGTAATAATAATGAACTTAGTCTCCTCCTTTTTTTCTATTTTAGAGCAATTGAACAAATACGGATTCAACGCTCCAATTGACATTAAATTGTTAAATTAATTCAACGTCCGAGCCCAGGTTATTCAATTAACAAGATAACTATAAACACCACAAATAGAGAATATGCAATACCAATAAATAAGATAAATAAATAAAATTAATTCGATCTCACAATTTTTAAATGAACCAAAACCTCCGTTGTTCTTTGACTAGAAAAAGAGATTTAGTTCAACTCTGTTGAGGAAAATCCATGCACAATTGTTGAATTAATTGTTACATACATCGTCTCTCGATTGAGATGATCAATCCGAATGAATAATTGAAAGAACAATGAATAAGACGAATAAGATGAATAAGAGCAAAAAGTCAAGAACCAGGGAGTACGCTGAGAGTGCTTGTGACTGCATAGAACCATTTTTCTCTCACTACTCCGATATTTGGAAGGAAATGTCTGATGGGAACCGTTACGACCCTTTTAGATCCAAAAGTTCTTATCTTAAGGACCCTAGATCTCGATATGTTCACCGCTTCTTGACCTACAGCTACTCGGGTCACAAGGATAGCTCCGGTATACTTTGTTGACCTGAGTTCTTCTTTATCTGGTGTATGAAGAACAATATTAAGGTGAATTTAGGATGTTGGCCGGCATGACAATTTAAGACCGTTTTAGCCAAGAGGAACAAACCCTTGATACTTGGGTCGCATATCACGCACCTGGCAATCCAGTTAAGGGTTTTTAATCTTCAGAATCACGATCTCCAATTGGTTTTTGACATGGAGTTTCTGGATGAGAACTATCTAGAGAAAATGGGAGTTATAGAACAGGATGATGATATGTACCAGTTTACATTCCCGAGACCCATTCAAGCACCAGGTCGACGCCCTTCTATACGAGCAGGGTCCTCTTCAGCTCTTGGATCGGCCGATGACACTGCTGGACTATCTTCTTCTGTGCCGCCTCCACCAATGGCCTCTAATGCTGAGTGGCGACATCTGTGTGCACAAGTTCACCATATAGATGAGCAGGTGACAAATATCGCCAATCAGGTAGCACAGATGTCTCAGAACTTGGCCGCCTACTTCCACCACGTCGGCTTCACTCCACCGTTCTCACCTATCCCTTAGCCAATCGAAATGGAAGTTTCGTTGTCCTCTTTGCTTTATTTGCTCTATTACCTCCATTGGGGACAATGTCGGACTTAGGTGTAGGAGGGGAGCTGTGGTACAACTAGTATTTTTAGTTTTTAGATGTTTTTCCTTTATTTCTTGTTATTTGTTCTGTTTTTCTTTTATTTTCTTTTTACTTGTATTGGTGATTAGCACTTCTGTGACTACCAAAGATTGATGATGGTTGGTTGACCCTGATTTTGCCTATTGTCAAGTTTTAGTAATAAAAGCGTATCAAGTTAATTTGGTTGATTCAAAAAAATATCTCTTTGGTGAATATCGATACTTTTGTGACTTACAATTTTTGTTTAACTTTTCTCGACATAGGGAATAACTGCTTGATATTTTTTCTGTAAATTGGTCCAATTATTAACTTTAGTTCTCCATGTTTGAGGAAATGAGGCTAGCTGCTATTGTTTTATGTGATATCTTGAGTTATTTTGTCGCCTGATTGTGAATAAATTTGGCTGTACTGCACTAGTTATTACTGTTAAGTAACCGAGGGTCTGCACCAAAAGTGTCGATTCTCGCGTCAAAAAATAGTAATTTCTATGAATACGTGGTTATGTAACAATAGAAACTGAGTAACCGGGCTTCTTCATTTGACAAATATTGGAGTCTGCGTCAAAAGGCTCTAATGGCTAGAGACTAAGTCTATTAGTGTTACTATCGAATATATATATATAAGTTGTGAAGATTGTGTAAATATGTGATTAAAGTCAGCTTGCCGGTTTATGAATTTAATATTGAGATTTTGGTTAGTAGTTGGACCAGTTGCTGATAAATGTTGACCGACTATTCCTTTTTCTTAGAATAGTTATCCATAAATTAGAAGAGTCTGCGATTTAGAAGGTAACCGAAGTGATGTTTCTTGGATCTTGATCACGGGTGCTTGATATGTGTTTTCATGGTATCTTGACAATAAGTAGATGGAGTAATAGCCATTATCAAGAATTGGTTTGCTATTCCCATGCTCGAGAACAAGCATGGTTTAGGTGTAGGGGAAATTGATAGGTCGTAGTTTTGTCATTTATTTTATAATTAATTCCCTCCTATTATCTTACCAACTGTGCATTAGCTAGTGAATTCTACTCATTTTTGAAAATTTGTATTTATTGCAGGGAGTGGAACACAATACCATAAAAAGGTGCTAATTTGACAGTAGTCAGCAAAAGAGTTTGAGTAGTAAAAGAGAACAAAAGTCCAAACGGAGATTGTTTCCCTTATCCAGTGATCAACTGCGGCAGACTAGGAGAAAATTTTGGGGAACTTCCTTTTTCAACTAGGAGTCTTCCCTTCTATTCCTCTTGGTAGTCGGATAGGCAGTAGGAAAAAAAATAGGGAGGAAAAGGGGCTGTCAATCTTGACGCTCTTGACTTTTTCTTCCTTTTTTTGTGGCTATTGATTCCATCGTATGTCAGAGCAAAGGAAGAAACAATTGGTCATTCTTTTTGACTTAGCAGATCTTTTGCTTATTCTTAATTGAATCGATTTTCTTCATCGCATTGAGGAACGATGTATGGGACAATTGTTTCTATGATTTCACATGAGATTGTTCTAACAGAGATGAACTAAGTCTCTTTTTCTAGTCAAGGAGCAACGAAGGCTTTGGTTTATCTAAAAATTATGAGATCAAATTGATTTTATTTATTCCTCTTATTTACTGGTATTTGCATATTCTCTGATTGTAGTGCTTATGGTTGTTCTATTAATTGAGTATCTTGGGCCCGGACGTTGAATTAATTTAGCAATCTAATGTCAATTGGAGCGTTGAATCCGTGATTATTTAATTGCTCTAAAATAGTGACAGCTGGTATGATTGGGTTTGTGTTAGAAAAATACGCAAATTAATCTAAAATAACCCTGGTAGTGTGTTATTTGGTTAGAATAGGGCTCCTCTAATACATAATGCAATTGAGAAATTAAATCTTACAGATATACTTAGGATTATTTCTCGATTAGAGTAGTTATTGACCGCGTACCTCAGTCATCGACACAGTAAGGAAGAGTTAATTGTCATCGCTTGTTTGGTAGTTATAACTTATTTATTAGTTAATAATTGGAAATATCTCTGCATCGATATTCAATTAATTTAACTATTGCTGAAGTTATTTCTTCGCTAGAGTTTAGTCATTATTAATTTGGGTTTTAATGATTTGTCATTTAATTTTTGGTTGGCTATTTACTTTTAGTCAATGGTTTAATTATTACCATTGCTATAAAAAAAATCCCATCGTTAGTTTGAACTTCAAAAGAGACAAATACCCCCAATCGCTGTGGATTCGACCTTACTTATCATTATCTGTAAAAATTATATTTTGTTTGACAAGTATTTATTATTACATAGGTTCGACAACCTGTCAGTACATCATCACAAGCTTTGTGAGATGCTGTAATTTGCACACCTCGTCCACCATGGGGCCTCGCTAACAACTGTCAATCTCCCAGGAATTATTGGACAGAAATGTGCCCCACATGTTTGAACCATTTATTTCATTTGCTGATCTTGCTACCAACAATAAAAACGATAGCATTTATTTCATTTATTAATTTGCCAGTGACACGAGACAAAACGAGGTCGGTGAAAGCAAAATTAAATTGATTAATCAAGATTTTATTCTGTGGCATATGTGGTAGCAACAAAATTAAGTTTCTCCCAACAAATTACAAATAAAGTGGGTAGACAATTTAGCGAAAGCATAAGTTCAAAAATCTTTGAATAAAATGGATTAAGTTAGTTACCCACAGCGGGTTATAAAAGTAAAATTCTGATCAAATTTGTTTTAAGATGCATATTACAACTGGGGTATAATCCTAGAAATGTGTGTAGTGTTATGCCGTTTATCAAAGTAAGTGTAGTTTAAATAAGGTATGCCATGAAGTTAAACTTTTATGTAATATTTGCAAGTATGTATGCTGCCATAATTGAAAAAGACGAAATTCACTTAAAATGTCAAGTTAAATGCTGCTTTTAGTTAAGATCATAAAACCCTTAGCTTACTGAGATCACAGTATGTAAGATACAGGAGTGGCATAATATAAAACATTATAGATATCATAGAATACAAAGTGACACTTTTTTATCTTTGTTTTTGTTATCCCTAAATCACCCTCATGTCTTTTAATTAGAATTATTGTGTTTCAATGTGGCACTAATTAAAAGAAATAAAAACACTCCAATTGATTACATCTCAATAATGTTGATAATTACAATTAAAAATTGCACTTTAAAAATTATTTACTTATCCTTAGACTCCATTTCCAATTATTATATAGATCAAAATTTCTTAATCGAAACATGAGAAATTTCTCATTAGCCATTTGAGATTGTAAAAAAATCAATGTCAAAAAATACATAATTTGAAAAAAAAAATAGAGAAACATACAAGGGAGAAAAGATCCCTTATTCATTTATATATTTTCATACAAATATCACAAATAAATTTCACAATTATGTGCTTTTTACAAATATGAAGAAATTTAAAAAATGAAATGGAAAATCCAACTATTTCAATCAAATGAATTTAACTATCTCACAAATAGAGCTTTTCTCTCTCTCATTGAGAGCCTTTTCCCCCCATTGGTGGGAGCTCAACATTCTTTCAAGGGAAATTTACCAAATTGAACCCTAACATTTTAAAATTTTTTTTTTTGGTGCCTAACATTTAAAATCAATCAGAATAGTCCCTAACATATAAATTATGAGCCAATTTGGTCCTAGTACTCGTATTTACTTATTTTTCTGACTAAAAATAGCACACCTCTCTCATATGGGCATAATTTCAAGCGTAAAATCGAAAAACATTCGTTAATCCATGGTTTTAGACTAAAGAAAGAGAATATTCTCTTGAAAGTTCAAGCTCTCCAATGGGTACTCTTCCATAACTCCACCCACTCCTCCTAGAGTCAATCTTGAGTCATTTTCCCTGGACGTACTCTATCAGATGCATTTCACCATCACCACATTGGCAACTCAGTATTTCAGGGGGTGAGAGAGGTTATTATTCCTCAACCAGGAGGTAAAGAAGGAAGGCACTTGAAGGTGCAAGTCTTGGTTGATACTTTCCAGCCACTACTGAGGGGCACTATTGTCAAAGTAATTAGTTCCATGAGATGGATAAAGTTTAAATATGAGAGATGCCCAAATTTCTACTACACAAGTGTAGTTATTGGACATGGTGAGAAAGGCTGTAAAACAAGAGTTTCAGTGGGGAGTGGAAAGCAAGAGAACCAATATTGACATTGGATAAGAGCAAACCCTAGGAAAGAATCCCCACAAAAAGAAAGCAATAGCTACAGATCCCCTTCCAAAAGGAGTTACTGGGGAGTGCTAAATGGGGAAGTAGTTCGAAAAGAGCCAAGCAAGGATGAATTAGTTTCCAACCAATGTAACCAAAGGGAGAAGGAAACAGATAGAGGGAGCAACAAGGTAAATACCTCTAGAAGTGAGGAAACAAGAGCAATGCTGACAAAGATTATAGACACAAATTAGCATAATATCTTCAAATGTGACAACGATCCAACAAAGAATATGATGAGAACTTAAAACTAGATGCTGTTATAAAACACTACTACGATTACTAGTATTTAACAGGTACGTCAAACATGTTAATGGGGGAGTAAAATGAAAAAAAAAATAACAGTGGGACAGAAAAAACACTTTAAAGTGTAAAATATCTCCAAATTGGAAATTGATATGCAATGCGAATGTCACATACAATTTATTGTTGTCAAGTACAAACATGACTCTAAATAGAAAAGTTTAGGGTAAAAAGCGTTTAACTTAAAATTTAGGATTAAATGTTGGAGTTGATAATAAATTGAAAGAGAAAAGGAAGGAGATGGATAAAAATACAAAAAATGAATAATGATGGTCAAGTGCCATGAGAATTTAAACTTCTTTCAACATTTCTAAATTTTAGCATTAACCTATGTTCTTCCTTTATTTTTCTTCTTTTGTTAACAAATAATAATTAAATTAAAATTAGGAACTATTTCGACTTTGCATTCTGAAGATGCATGCATAGTTAAATATTTAAATGCTCTGAATTAGTGAACTTTACAATTTCTCTACCTATTGAAATTCTCTATTATGTGCAATTACCCATCGAATAAGACGAACGAAGCTATTACTATCAGATTAAAATGACTGACTTAACCTCAGATAAATTAACTTGTCGAAGTTCATTTTGGGTACAAGGAGACACCATGTTTGTGTGCTTCACTTATTTTTCACTTACTGTTTAATATCCAAATTTATTACTTAAAGTTAATGGATTCAAATCTTAATATGTTCAAACATGTTTGATAACAAAAAATTGAATATTTGAATTAATTAAGTGGTACTAAATTTTTTAAGCAAAATTTGCTACCAAAAATAAGTGACAAGGTATTTACTTATCACTGAATGTGATATATACTCAAACATATTTAATTTAATACTTAATAATTGGATAATTTAATTGATTCAAATTTTAGATTTTAAATTTCAATTTTCAAAGTTTTGTTTTATCAAACGCAGCCTAATGTCCTATAGTATTAAGTATATTACTGGGCTATTAGTTCTAACACGTCACATCAGACATGTTTCTCTTTTACCACATTTTATGCTTATGCCTATTTGTTCATGACAGGTTGTTAGCCTGTGTAATAATAAAACCTGCTCAAACTAAAAGTAATTTCTGTAGATAGCGGTGAGTAGGGTCGAATCCACAGGGATTGGGAGTAATTGTTTCTTTTCAAATTCACAGTGACAAGGGGAGTGTTTTTATATCAGGAGTGACAATTTAAGCAATTCAACTAAAATCTAAGAAACTACTAAAAATTAAATAACAAATTACTAAAATCAAATGAGTGATAATTAAGGATCTAGCCAAGAAATAACTTCAGCAATGGTTCACCTAATTAATCATTGAAACAAAGGCGATTCCAATTATTTACTAATAAATAGGTTATAACTGCCAAACAAGCGATGACAGTCAACCCCTCCTTACTGTGTCGGTGATTAAGGTACGCCCGTTAATCACTACTCTAATTGAGAAATAATCTTAGGTACGCCCATAAGATTTAATTTCCCAATTGCCTTACGTATTAGAGGAGCCCTATTCTAACCAAATAACACACTACCAGGGTTATTTCAAATTAAGCCCGCATATCCCCCTGACACAAATCTAATCATGCCAGTTGTCACTATTTCAAGGCAATTAAACAATTATGATTTAATCCCCTAATTGATAACAGATTACCAAATTAACTAATTATCTGGATCCAAGACAATCAATTAATTAAAGAATCATAAGTACTGCAACCAAGGAATATGCGAATACCAATAAATAAAGGAAAAGATAAAATTAAATCGATCTCACAATTTTAAGTGATCCAAAGCATCCGTTGTCCCTTGACTAGACAAAGGGAATTAGTTCATTCTTGGTACACAGAGCCCATGCAAAATTGAAGAGAGATCCGCGGCCATCAATTGAGAAATGCACAAATTCAATTCGGTCAAAGGCATAAAGCAAAGCAAAGTTGCAGGGTGTGATTCAATGTCTTCCTAATTGCTCCTGCCATCCGCAGGAGAACTCCACTACCAAGAAACCAAGGAAAAGTCAACAATCCAAAAGCTAAGCTAGTGCTTCTCCGCCATGCGTAAGAGAAGCCAAAAGGAATCCTTAATGGAAAATCAACGAGAATGCTAAACTAGTGCTTGTTCTCTGCCTCCTATTTCATATCTCCTCTCCTCACTACTCTAAGGCCTAATCTCTATGCGGCGGCTCTAGCCCCCAAGGGAAAGAACGCCCAGCCCTGCGTTCCCTCTTCCTCTTTTATGCTGTCTTCCGCATGGACGACTTTAGTGTATATGGTGATAGTTTCGATAATTGTTTAGATAACTTGAAATTGATCTTGTTGAGATATATAGAAACTAATCTCGTGCTTAACTAGAAAAAATGTCAGTTTATGATTGAACATGGGATAGTTTTAGGTCATGTAGTGTCCTCTAAGGGTATTGAGATTGATCAGGATAAAATAGACATTATATCTACTTTACCTTATTCCACGAGTATGCGGGAAGTGTTTCTTTTCTTAGACATGCAAGTTTTTATCGAAGATTCATCAATGATTTCTCAAAAATCGGAGCTCCTCTGTTCAAACTCTTACAGAAAGATATGGCCTTCAAATTCGATGTTGAGTGTGAGAGAGCATTCAACAAGTTAAAAGAGTTATTGACATCGCCACCGATCATGCAACTTCCTGACTAGCATCTCCCATTTGAGATCATGTGCATTATCAGTGATCATACAGTGGGAGTAGTATTGGGACAAAGAGTAGGGAAAGCAACTCACGCCATCTACTATGCGTCCCGAGCTTTGAATGCAACTCAACTGAATTATTTCACTACTGAAAAGGAGCTTCTTGCAATTATTCTTGCTTTAGAAAAATTTAGATCATATTTATAAGGTGTTAAACTTATTGTATTTTCTGATTATACAAAGTTGAGGTATCTAATGACCAAGAAAGATGCGAAACCGAGGCTAATAAGATGGATATTTCTCTTGCAAGAATTCGACCTGGAGATAAGGGATAAAAGAGGTTCGGAGAATTTGGTAGCTGACCATTTAAGTCGCATACCAGTTGGAAAGGATAACGTGCCATTGAAGGATACATTTCCTGATGAACAACTATTTTCTCTAAATTCTAAAGTGCCTTGATATGCTGATTTAGTTAATTATCTAGTAATTGCTAAATTACCTGTAGATTGGCGTAAAGCAAAGAGGGACAAGTTGAAGAGCGATACCAAATATTTCATATGGGATGACCCTTACCTGTGAAAGGGATGCGCAGACCAAGGAATGAGAAGATACGTAAGTGAAGCTGAATTCCAATCAATACAAACTTTTTGTCATACTTTTACATGCGGAGGTCATTTTGGATCAAAGCGAACTGCGCATAAGGCATTGGAAAGTGGACTTTACTGACCTTCATTGTTTAAAAATGTTTATTTGTTTTGTAAATCCTGCGATCGATGTCAAAAGGTATATAATATAACCCGTAGAGATCATATGCCCCAAGTCACGATGATTTTTATAGAAATTTTTGATATTTGGCGTATTGATTTTATAGGGTCTTTTCTTGCATTATTTGGTTTTACATATATATTGTTGGTAGTGGACTATATTTTCAAGTGCATGAAAGTTAGAACCACTCAGACTAACAATTTGAAAGTGGTTTAACATTTTATTAAATCCAATATTTTTGTGCTTTTTAGGATACCAAGAGCTAGTGTTAGTGACAGGGGGACGTACTTCTGCAATAAGACCATAGTTGCGCTATTTCGAAGGTATGGTGTACTCCACAAGGTCTCGACATCATACCAACCTCAAACCAATGGTCAAGCGTGGGTCTCGAATAGAGAGATTAAATCGATACTAGAGAAAATAGTTCGCCCCGATAGGAAGAATTGGAGTCAAAAGTTGAAAGATATACTTTGGACATATCGGAATGCGTATAAATCCCCTATAGGAATGTCACCTTACAGATTGGTATTCAGGAAGCTGTGTCACCTCCCAGTGAAATTTGAGCATAAGGCCTTTTGGGCGTAAAGCAGTGTAATATGAATTTAGAGGAAACCGGTGCCCATCGAAAGTTGGACTTGCAAGAATTGGGGGAGATTCGAAATGAAGCGTATGAGAATGCAGTAATTTATAAGGAGAGGAGTAAGGAGTTTCGTGACCAACAAATCTCTAGAACGACCTTTGAAGTTGGCTAGAAGGTTTTCCTATACTAATCCAGACTTAAGTTATTTTTAGGTAAATTACGTTCCCGTTAGATCGGTCCTTTTATTGTTACTCACGTCTTTCCCTATGGTGCAGTAGAAATCCAGAGCACTAAGACGGACAATAAGTTTATGATGAATAGAAATCATCTTAAATACTATTACGAGAGCTTTCCAAGTGGAGACGTGGAGATAATACATCTGGATACACCAAATTATTTCGATTAACGACATCTAGTCATGTCTAGTCAAAGACGTTAAAAAAAGGCGCTTATTGGGAGGCAACTCAATTTCTTTTAATTGTTTATTCAATTTTAGTTAGTCGCTTCAATTTGTTTTCTTAAGGTTTTTCCAAATTCTTGGTGTAATTTTTTATTTTTTATGATTAGTAAGTGTTCCCCAAACATGATGCACCCGAATCACCAAGGCTCGTGATAATATGCAATTCCCAGGTGCTTTATCAGAAGGGTTTCCATCCTCGTGACGCGCCCGCGTCGAGTTACTTGAAGAGCTCTTCCTTCGATCCTGGAGCGGACTGACCAACATGACGCCCCCGTGTCAACAAAACGCAGGCTAACTTTTAATTTACCAACTCTCCATCAGAAGAGTTTCCACCCTCATGACGTGCCTGCATCACTTGGGCACGTGGTAATGTGTCATTTTCAAAGTTTTCATGAAAAGGGTTTTCACCCTTATGATGCGCCCGCGTCAACCAAGCACGTGATAATTTTGAACTTAATGAACATTCATCAGAAGGGTTCTTTCCTTCTTGACGTGTCCACGTCATGTTAGAAGGAAAGATATGTATTAAAAAAAATAATTAAAAAATAAATAAATAAATAATTTTTTTTTCATTCCACCTTGAAATTTAATTTTTAATTTTCAAAATTTAAAATCTGAATTCAAAATTTAAAATTAAAAAAAAGCCGCAACCTTTCTTTCCTTTTTCTTCTATCTTTCTTTCTCTTTTCCCCTTTCTTCCGCCCCTAGTTCCCTCTCTTTCTCTTTCGATCGAAAACCCAACGCACGCCAACGCGTGCCGCCATCCTTTCTCTTAGGACTCCCCTCGCCAACCGACGCTACACAACCGCATGCAGTCACCTAGCTGCATCCCCCGACTCTCGGTTCGCCATCGTCCTCCTCAGCTCAACGCATGCCGACGCATGCCGCCTATCCCTCGTGGTCCTCCTTCGCGATGCCTACCACCATAGCACGCCGCCGTCTCCCTCTTTTACTGCCGTTGTTGCTCCACCAAGCACCGCAGCCCGCTGCTTCGCCATCGTTCGCTCGCCTGCCATCTTGCTCCGTCGCACGCCACTGCACGTCGCTGCCTCGCTCGCCGATGCGTACTACCACGATTGCCTCTACCACCACTTTTCGTTGTCATAGGGGTAGAGGTACTCCACTTCCTTACCCCCTCTTAACTAACGCTCTAGAGTACCCATTTTGAAGTATTACTTCCGACAGTAGTTATTCGATTCATTTGGGAACTGCCTTCCTAGATTATATCAATTTTGGGAGTCATTTGATTCTTAATTTGAACTACTGCATTATTTGGGAATTTTTTAATATTGTGGCTGGATAAATTCTACATTTGCCTATTGAATTGGGAGACACTAGTGACTCTTGATTGGTTGTTGAAATTGGTTGAATTTAATTGCATTGTTAGGGGTAATCTGCCTGTCAACTGCGTGTGGATTTGTTGGGGTTTTTTATTGGATAAATTAGGTAATAACCCGTGCTTATTGAGTGCCTGTTGCATTGACTACCGTTACCATGTCTAGATTACTTGCTTCATATACTTGCTGGCAAGTCTATTTCTTTTGTTGACTTGGGTGATAATTGGAGACAATGGTGAGGCCAAAGTCCATTTCTAGGTCTAGAACTCCTCAACCTCAACCTCTTACTCCCCAACCCACCATTCCTGTGAATGAACCTACCAACCAACCGTCCTCTTCAGGTGTCCAAACACGTCCAAGTAGGGGTAAGGGTGTCCATGTGGCTACATCCTTTTATTTTGGGGGGTATTTAAACTTCACTAAGACGTCCGATCAGCAGCGATATGCTAAGTGTTGTGAGCGGCATATCATCCCCTGCGAATGTTGTGAAAAAATTGTCATGGATGCACTAGGTATAAGGGAGGGGGTTGAGCGGATATTTACCGTCATTGGTTGGTGACCTTATCTTGATATTTTCTGTCCCGCCTTTGTCGAACTGGTTAGGAGTTTTACTCTACTTTTGAGTTTGAATTGCTTATGGGATATACTGTCAATACTCCAATTATGATTCATTTCTATCTGATGGGTCAAGAGTTCAATTTCTCCATTACTCAGTTCAATTTGACAAAAAATTGACAGGTTGTAGAGTCTGTACAATAATAAATACCTGTTCAAACAAAATATATTTTCTATAGATAGCGATAAGTGGGTCGAATCCACAGAAATTGAGAGTAATTCGTTCCTACTAAAGTTCAAGTTATGGGGGGATTTTATGAAAATTAACAATAAGCTATGCTAATCGAATATTGCAATTAAATAAAAATTAGATGACAAACTATAAAAACTAAAACAGTATTAGATCGGCTCTAGTCAAGAAGCAACTTCGAAAATGGTTCTCCCAATTAATCATCGATGTACAAATAATTTCACATATAAACTGATAAATAAGTTATAATTGTCGAACGGGCGATGACAATCAATTTCTCCTTAATTATCGATAGTTAATGTACGACCATTAGCTACTGCCCTAATTGCAAAATAATCCTAGGTACGACCGTAGAATTCAATTTTGCAATTGCTTTAAGATTTAGAGAAACTCTGTTTTAACCAAACAACACGCTACGAGGGTTGTTTACAAATTAGCCCGTATATTTTCCTGACATAGTCTCGATTATGCTATTTGTCACTAATTTAGAACAATCAAACAATTACGAATTTAATTATTCTAATTGACTCTAGATTATTGAATTAATCTAACATCCGGGGGCTCGGGATAATTGAATAATACAATAACCATAAGAAAGTAAAACAGGAACTATATGAATACCAAAAAATAATAGGAAAACTAAAATCAATTAGATCTCAAAATTTAAGTCGAACCAAATCCTCCGTTATTCCTTGACTAGAAAAAGAGATTTAGTTCATCGCCGTTGAATCAATCTCACGCAGATTTGCAGAAATAATTGTCACGTACATTGTCTCCAAATTGAGATGAAAAAGTCGATAGAATAATAACTAGAATAAGCAGGAACTACGAAACCCAAAAGAATGACTAATGATTTTCCTTGGGCTCTGACATATGATGGAATCAATAGCTACAAAAAGATGAAAAAGTCAAAATCTAATGTAGTCAAGATTGTCTACTATTTTCCTATATAATTCCCTACCCCTCTACGGTTACTCCCATGAGTAATAGGCAAAAAAAAATCCTAATCTCAATTGACTTCTATCTCCTACTCAATCGAAACCAAAAAAAAAATAGGAAATCTCCTAATTGGTTAGTTTCTTATTTTTGCTAAACTACCTTTTTCAATTCAAAACTAACAATCAGCTAATGGAATATTTGCAGCTCCATGTTGCATTTTCAATTGGCAATTGATGTCACGCACCTGTCTAGCATTTTTTGGGCATGTTAAGGTTTGATTTGACGCATCTACGCCAAATAGCAATTGTAGTGGAAAATTTGCACATTTTTACCACATTTTGTTCCAATTCCGTGCAATCAATATAAATTTTCAAAAGTGAGTAGAATCTGTTAATTAATGCACATTCGATAAGATAATATGAGGAAATTAATTATAAAATAAATGACAAAAGTGTGACTTATTAATTCTCCCCACACCTAGACCATGCTTGTTCTCAAGAATGAAAACAACAAACAAACACCAATTCCTAACAATGGCTATCAATCCATCTATCTTATTGCCAAGATATCGAGAAAACACATATCAACCATCAATAGTCGAGATCCAGGAAACATCTTCTCGATTAGCTTCTAAACCGTAGACTTCTCTAATTTATGGCTAACTATTCTAAGAAAAAGGAATGGTCGATCAACATTTATCAGCAAATGGTTCAACTATTAACCAAAATCTCAACATTAAATTCATAAATCGGCAAGTCGAATTTAATCACATATTTACACAACCTTCACACCTTTTTATCACGTTTTTCTGTTTCTCCTTCTTTTTTTTCTATTTTTAATAGTAATAATAATGAACTTAGTCTCCTCCTTTTTTTTCTATTTTAGAGCAATTGAACAAATACGGATTCAACGCTCCAATTGATATTAAATTGTTAAATTAATTCAATGTCCGGGTCCAGGATATTCAATTAACAAGATAACTATAAACACCACAAATAGAGAATATGCAATACCAGTAAATAAGATAAATAAATAAAATTAATTCGATCTCACAATTTTTAGATGAACCAAAACCTCTATTGTTCTTTGACTAGAAAAAGAGATTTAGTTCAACTATGTTGAGGAAAATCCATGCACAATTGTAGAATTAATTGTTGCATACATCGTCTCTCGATTGAGATGATCAATCCGAATGAATAATTGAAAAAACAATGAATAAGACGAATAAGATGAATAAGAGCAAAAAGTCAAGAACCAGGGAGTCCGCTTAGAGTGCTTGTGACTACATAGAACCATTTTTCTTTCACTACTCCAATATTTGGAAGGAAATGTCTGACGGAGACCGTTACGACCCTTTTAGATCCAGAAGTTCTTATCTTAAGGACCCTTGTTCTCGATATGTTCAGCGCTTCTTGGCCTACAGCTACTCGGGTCACAAGAATAGCTCCGATATATTTTGTTGACCTGAATTCTTCTTTATCTGGTATATGAAGAACAATATTAAGGTGAATTTAGGGTGTTGGCCGGCATCACATTTTAAAATCATTTTAGCCAAGAGGAACAAACCCTTGATACTTGGGTCGCATATCACGTACCTGGTAATCCAGTTAAGGGTTCTTAATTTTCAGAATCATGATCTCCAACTGGTTTTTGACATGGAGTTTCTGGATGAGGACTGTCTAGAGAAAATGGGAGTTATAGAGCAGGTTGATGATATGTACCAGTTTACATTCTCGAGACCCATTCGAGCACCAGGTCGACGCCCTTCTATACGAGCAGGGTCCTCTTCAGCTCTTGGATCGGCCGATGACACTGCTGGACTTTCTTCTTCTATGCCGCCTCTACCAATGGCCTCTAATGCTGAGTGATGACATCTGCATGCACAAGTTCACCATGTAGATGAGCGGGTGACAATCAGGTAGCACAGATGTCTTAGAACTTGGCTGCCTACTTCCACCACGTCGGCTTCACTCCACTGTTCCCACCTATCCCTTAGCCAATCGGGATGGAAGTTCCATTGTCCTCTTTGCTTTATTTGCTCTATTACCTCCATTGGGGACAATGTCGGACTTAGGTGTAGGAGAGGAGTTGTGGTACAGCTAGTATTTTTAGTTTTTAGATGTTTTTCCTTTATTTCTTGTTATTTATTCTATTTTTCTTTTATTTTCCTTTTACTTGTATTAGTGATTAGCACTTCTGTGACTACCAAGGATTGATGATCGTTGGTTGATCCTGATTTTGCATATTATCAAGTTTTAGTAATACAACTGTATCAAGTTAATTTGGTTGATTCAAAAAAATATCTCTTTGGTGAATATCGATACTTTTGTGACTTACAATTTTTGTTTAACTTTTCTCGACATAGGGAATAACTGCTTGATATTTTTTTCTGTAAATTGGTCCAATTATTAACTTTAGTTCTCCATGTTTGAGGAAATTAGGCCAACTGCTATTGTTTTATGTGATATCTTGAGTTATTTTGTCGCCTGATTGTGAATAAATTTGGCTGTACTCCACTAGTTATTACTGTTAAGTAACCGAGGGTCTGCACCAAAAGTGTCGATTCTCGCGTCAAAAAGTAGTAATTTCTATGAATACATGGTTATGTAGCAATAGAAGCTGAGTAACCGGGCTTTTTCATCTGACAAATGTTAGAGTCTGCGTCAAAAGGCTCTAATGGCTAGAGACTATGTCTATTAGTGTTACTATCGAATATATATATATAAGTTGTGAAGATTGTGTAAATATGTGATTAAAGTCAGCTAGCCGGTTTATGAATTTAATATTGAGATTTTGGTTAATAGTTGGACCAGTTACTGATAAATGTTGATCGATTATTCTTTTTTCTTAGAATAGTTATCCATAAATTAGAGGAGTTTGCGATTTAGAAGGTAACCGAAGTGATGTTTCTTGAATTTTGATCACAGGTGCTTGATATGTGTTTTCATGGTATCTTGACAATAAGTAAATGGAGTAATAGCCATTATTAGGAATTGGTTTGCTATTCTTATACTTGAGGACACGTATGATTTAGGTATGGGGAAATTTATAGGTCGTAGTTTTGTCATTTATTTTATAATTAATTTCCTCCTATTATCTTACCAACTGTGTATTAGTTGGCGAATTCTACTCATTTTTAAAAATTTGTACTTATTGCAGGGAGTGAAACACAATACCATAAAAAGGTGCTAATTTGACAGTAATCAGCAGAAGAGTTTGAGTAGTAAAAGAGAACAAAAGTCCAAATAGAGATTGTTTCCCTTATCCATTGATCAACTACGGCAGACTAGGAGAAAATTTTGGGGAACTTCCCTTTTTCAACTAGGAGTCTTCCCTTCTATTCCTCTTGGTAGTCGGATAGGCAGTAGGAAAAAAAATAGGGAGCAATAGGGGCCGTCAATCTTGACTCCTTTTTGCTCTTGAGTTTTTCGTCTTTTTGTGGCTATTGATTCCATCGTATGTCAGAGCAAAGGAAGAAACATTGGTCATTCTTTTGACTTAGTAGATCTTTTGCTTATTCTTAATTGAATCGATTTTCTTCATTGCATTGAGGAACGATGTATGGGACAATTGTTTCTATGATTTCACGTGAGATTGTTCCAACAGAGATGAACTAAGTCTCTTTTTCTAGTTAAGGAACAACGAAGGTTTTGGTTTATCTAAAAATTGTGAAATCAAATTAATTTTATTTACTGATATTTGCATATTCTCTGATTGTAGTGCTTATGGTTATTCTATTAATTGAGTATCTTGGGTCTGGACGTTGAATTAATTTAGCAATCTAATGTCAATTGGAGCGTTGAATCCGTGATTATTCAATTGCTCTAAAGTAGTGAGAGCTGGTATGATTGGGTTTGTGTTAGAAAAATACTCAGACTAATCTAAAATAACCTTGGTAGTGTGTTATTTGGCTAGAATAGGGCTCCTCTAATACATAATGCAATTGATAAATTAAATATTACGGGCGTACTTAGGATTATTTCTCGATTAGAGTAGTGATTGACCGCGTACCTCAGTCATCGACACAGTAAGGAAGAGTTGACTGTCATCGCTTGTTTGACAGTTATAACTTATTTATTAGTTAATAATTGGAAATATCTCTGCATCGATGATCAATTAATTTAACCATTGCTGAAGTTATTTCTTGGTTAAAGTTTAGTCATTATTAATTTTTTCTTTTGAAATAACGAAGCTCCAAAATAATAAAAGTTTAAGAGAATTACCTAATTTGCTATCAATGCAAGAGACATCCTCCCATGATGACCTCCAATACATCTGGGACAATGCAATTTGACCCAAAATTCAACATTGCTGTGAGTCTAGTGGCTTTTGACTAATTAATGAACATATGAAACTGAATCAGGTGAGAGGTTAAAGGAATTGAAATGGCTTGGACATAACAAACTAATGGTTCACATGCCTGACATTTGTATTTATCAGACATATATTTTGCGTATTTAGCCTATCCCATGATAATTGCATTTTTTTTTTCAACAAAGAGTCATTTCATTACTAAAATGGCAGAGTACAAAGAGTTACAAGCAAGCTCGGCCAAGGAGCACCAAGAGGGCTACCCCTTCCCAACTTGTGTACGAACGACTGGGACTCCCCAACTATCCAAAAGCAAGATAGACCTAACCTCCCTCGGGAGCTGTTGGGGCGACGTGCTGAAAAAACCATCCTGGAGATCCATCATTGCTAACTTATCCGCTGCGGCGTTTGCTTCTCGGAATATGTGTTTCGCTGTAGCATTGAAGCCCCGTAGTAGGGCCCGAATCTGCCGTAATGAATTAAATAACGCCCATCTTGCCAAAGCCCCTGAGACTAGCAATTGAACTAATCCTGCCGAATCCACCTCCACCAATAACCGTTGAACCCGACCTCTGTTACAAATGAGCAGACCGTGCAGCAATGCCAAACTCTCAGCCGTCAGTACATCGACCTCTCCGAACTTCTTGTAGAAAGCAAAGATCAATCTACCTTCATGGTCCCATAGCAAACCTCTCCCTGACACCTTCCCTCTTGTCACACGGGCGTCCGTATTCAACTTGACCGCACCCTCCGGTGGTGGCAACCACAACGTCACCACACGACTCGTTACCCGCGGCCTCCAAGTAGCCAATAGTACCCATGGATCATCCGAGTCCCCATTAAAATGTGCTCGGGAAATGATAGTCGCCCGCCCTAATTGCTCAACCACACTTCCCACTTCCCAAATTATCCCCTGCGGATCCATTCGAATCCCTTCAAAACGTGCCTTATTCCGTGCCTGCCATATGCACCATAAGATTAAACATGGCGTAATCGTTCGGATATGATTTGCCGAGACGGCTGATGTAGAAGTAAACCAAGATAAACACTCCGCCGAGATCGACCGCGAGCTAGTGTGAAGGATACCGAACAGTCCTCGAAAGAAGCACCAAAGCTGCTCCGCCATTGGCCCATCAAGAAAGAGATGGTACGAGGATTCCTCCTGCACAGAACAATAGCTACACCGAGATGCCAACATGAAGCCCCGCCTTTGCAAATTCACCTCCACCGGGACTAAATTACGCAGCACCTTCCAAACTAGGAAAGAGATTTTGAGTGGGAGGATGCTATTCCATATGAACCCATCAACCAGAGATAGGTTCCTTCTATTTCGCAAGGCCTCCTATCCATCCTTCCCTGTAAAGAGCCCCGATAGAGACCCCACCCACACCATCTCATCCTCCTGTTTCGGAAACAAGGTAACCCCCTGGACCTGGCGAACCAAACCCATTGGCAGCCACACTTGTAGCAACCCTGTATTCCATCCCCCCTCGCCAAAAAACTCAGCCACCAGCATATGCGGAGGGTCAACCATGCCTAACACCTCAGCCAGGGGGACCTCCAGCAGCCATCTATTATACCAAAAATCAACAAATCCCTTACCCAAGCACCACTGAATCCGTGCCTCCATAAAATCTCGGACCTGCGCCAGCCGACGCCAGATCCCCGTTGGCCTATCCACTTGTATTGTCGACGGGTATCCCCCCTTAATATACTTCACACGCATGAATTCCGCCCAACATGACCTATTTTGACGTAAATGCCACCACAATTTGCAGGCAAATGCCGCACTCATGTCCCCAAATGACCGCACCCCCAAACCTCCCTCTGCCGTTGGGAGGCAAACCCTGTCCCAGGGTGTCCAATGAATGCCTCTCGAACCATCCGCTTTATCCCACAAAAAAGCATTGCATATTCTCCCCAACCTCTGGAAGACCGCCTTCGGCAGTTGAAGAACATGTAGCAAATACATTGGAATGGATGAGAGCACATGCCGTAGAAGGACCAACTTACCTCCTGTCGAGAGTAGCTGGGAGCTCCAATGCGACAAATGACCTTGCATTTTTGCCATAATGGGATTGAAAAGTGTGCTCGCCACCCTGCCTCTGGAGATCGGAGCTCCCAAATACACGAAAGGGAGTAATTGCTGCTGAAACCGAAAAGTGTGCTCGCCACCCTGCCTCTGGAGATCGGAGCTCCCAAATACACGAAAGGGAGTGATTGCTGCTGAAACCGTAACTTCTCTCGCACCAGGGCAACACAATCCTCCGGGGCTCTGTTAGAGAGTATAAACGAGCTTTTATCCCTATTTATGCGCTGCCCAGAATAAGCCTGGTAGCCAGCGAAAAAGGCCACTAGTGAATCCAGACACTCCTCAGAACATCGAGCAAAGACTAATATATCATCAGCAAACGCCAGATATGGGACTCGAGAACTAGCTGTGACATAAAATCGACCCTCCTTTTGATCAAAGAGATGCTGCAGCCCTCTCCCCAAGAACTCCGACACCAATAAAAATAGCGCCGGAGAAAGGGGATCCCCCTGTCGAACACCCCGAGTAGCCCTGAAGCACTCCCCTGGCGACCCGTTGATTAAGACAGAGAACCAATTGTTTGATACAATTCTGAACAGTAGGTCAACTGTCCGCTCCTGAAATCCAAACTGGCGGAGCATAAATATGAGGAAATCCCACTCCATCCTATCATATGCCTTTTCCATATCAAGCTTCAACATCAGATTAGGGTGACGCAACCTTCTATCCAAATCAAGAGCCAGTTCTTGAGCCAACAAAATATTCTCTGTAATGCCCCGCCTTGGGACAAACCCTGTCTGCCATGGAGAGATCAACCTGGGAAGCATAGCCCTAAGGCGATTTGCCAAAAGTTTGGAAATCACCTTCGAAGACACGTTACAGAGGCTAATCGGCCGAAAATCCTTCCATTGAGCTGCTTCTTGAACCTTTGGGATTAAAACAATGGCTGCACTCGAGAATCCCCGCGGCTGTTGAACCCCCTGAAAGAACTCCTGAACCGCATCCACCAAATCCTCACCTATGATCTGCCAGCACGTCTGATAAAAACCTACCCCAAAGCCGTCAGGACCAGGAGCACTCTCAGAAGACAACGAAAAAACCACATCTTTGACCTCTTCTAAAGTGGGGAGACACTGTAACGCATCGTTATCCTCCTGGCTGACACATGGGAGCTGGAAATCCAACACCGAGGGCAGCCTGTCCTGGCGTTCGGACGTGAATAACTTTCGAAAAAACTGAGTGGCCGAATTCTTGATGGCATCCTCTTCCTCCAGCCAACCACCCACCCCGTCTTTTACTCGTCCTATGAAATTCGCATTCCTCCGCTGCTTGACCACGGAATAGAAAATTTGGTGTTGGCATCTCCCTCTTTTATCCATCTGACCGATGATTTTTGCCGCCAAAACTCGCACTCCACTGCCAGCGCCCGGGCAAAACCTGCCCGAGCCTCCCCTAGATTCCCTTTCGCGGCCTCATCTCTCCGCGTATCAAACTCCTCCTCTCTCTGACGAAGCCACTCCTCTGCGTCATTGACACCCTGGAAGATATTACCAAAGGTTTCCTTACTCCATTGCCGTAACGCCATTTTACTGTTAACTAACTTTCGATGGAATCCTACCATACCACCAGCATTGACTGGACACTTCCATGCCTATTGAACCACTTCCAAGAATCCTGGATGTCGCTTCCACACATTCAGATATCGAAACGACAAAGGTCGGTGCCCAGAGCCTGGGCCCCGAATCAGGAGCGGAGCATGGTCAGAGCGACCACGCACTAAGTGTGAGACTGTTGTAGTAGCAAATAAATCTGACCACGCTGCGTTTGTTAACGCTCGGTCCAAGCGTTGCCAAAGTACTCCATTCGTCCAAGTGAAGGGCGACCCTACGAAACTCACCTCCGCTAGCCCGCAATTGAACATTGCGTCATTGAACTCTTCCATGTTGCGGGGATTTGGTGGGGCTGCCCCGAACCTCTCTTGGACATTGGAAATGATGTTAAAGTCACCCGCCACTATCCACGGTCCCTCATTACGGCTATTGACGGACTCCATCGCCTGCCATAACTCTCGTCTTGCTACCTGGGTGCATTTGGCATAAATTGCCGATAAAAGAAAAGCATAGCCCCCCCAACATATCTCGATGTTCACCAATTGGTCCCCCATTTCGTGAAGCTAAGCTACTAGTTCATCCTTCCACAAGACCCATATTTTACCCTCCAACACCGATAGCGCCTTTGAGAAATGCAGCTTACGACAAATTAAAGGCAATTGACCAGCATCTGTCATAGGCTCAATCATTACTAGCAACTTAACAAGACTATCCGCACATAATTTGTGAAGATACCTCTGAGAATCCTTACGGGATATACCCCGTATATTCCATACCAGCATATTAAGACGACTTATCATTAGAAAGGATAGAAGACTTAGCTTGAGAGAGGAATAGTTGCAACTTCTTGTTGTAGTTAAATGGACGCCCCATCTTCCTGGTCAAGTTGTTCAGCAACACAGCGTCTCGTGCATCGATCACAGCCCCCCGGGACACATGCGCATCCAGTATATTTGAATCTATCACTCTATGATCCAGAAAATTCTTAAACTGTTGCAGGTCGAGAATCGAGCAGCTCCCTTGGCGCTTCTTGCCCACCGACTGGACTCGCCTCAGAGGCGGCGCTTGAGGAGAAAGCAAGGGAGATGCTACCCCAACAAATAGACTCCCTCCCTTCGATGTCTGAAGGGGTGGCAGCTCAGGCACATCTTCCATCTTTCCTGAGACTGCAAAAGAGTTGGCCAGTATCACTTCTTCCTCATGGACAGCAGGCTGCCCCTCATCTTGATCCACTGTGTTGCCCACCAGGGGTATGGGCAGCACCACCTCCAGACGTTCCAACCCCCCGTGGAAGCCACCAGATGGCCGATCGAGAGCCTCCTCCTCCCGCTGCCCACCACTGGCGTGCTGCTCCTGAAGACCAGCAGCACGCTGCCCAGTAACCTCGCGCTGCCCAGGAACCTCCGTGAGCAGGGCGTCCTCCGTGAGCAGGGCGTCCTGCTCAGAGTGAGCAGCAGAAAAGGTCCCCTGCTTCTTTTGCGCTTTCGGTAAGTAGACCTGACTGGGTTCCCCACCTTCTCTTCTTGCTGGCTTACGGTCTAGGTGTAGCCGGAAACACTCCCGCTCCCCATGTCTGATCTTCTCGCAGTGCCCACAGAAAGATGGCCACCTTCTGCCACTGCCCGTTCTCCTCATCCCCTAACCAAAGCCGCGGCAATGGTGGCTTGGCTACATCAACCTCAATTAGAAGCCTGGCTATAGATGGTCTTTTAATGCTCAAAGTAGCCGCATCCACCTGCAGCGGCCTTCCAATCAGCAAGCCAATCTTCAGCAGTAGTTTCTTGTCAAAGAAAGGTAGCGGCAGCCCGAGCAAATTCACCCATATGGGAACGATGGCACATTCCTGACCAGCTTTAAAATCTATCGTCCATTTAGAGATTTGCATGGGTGAGTTCTGAATAAACCATGTGCGCCGAACAAATAACCTCGTGTAGTCCTCCTCCACTTCTGGCCGAATCAACACATGCTTGGCATCAAGCAAACCCACAGAGCAGGACCCCTTCAACCCCAGCGTCACAAATAAACGGCGGATGGCCTCCATTGGTGGCCATTTGACAGCAAACCTGCCCACCAATGCATTCTTGTAGGGTTCAGCCAGCCCCATCAGCTCTTGCCGCGAGAGGACCAGCGCTGGTTCCCCTCTGTGGTAACCCAAGGTCCCAACATCCACTCCCGCAGCGAGGTCTCTTCCCGCTACTATGTTCGCAAAGGATTTGGAGGGGCGAGGAAGGTCGGCCTAGGTAGGGTTTGGCGGCCATGTAGCCACCATAGGCACCTCCCACGATGTTAAGGTTCTATTTTCGTTTTTCCTAGAGAGAAAACCTACTTTCCAAAGCGTAATTGTATTCACTTAAAAATGTCATTTAATTTGGGTTTTAATAATTTGTCATTTAATTTTTGGTTGGCTATTTACTTTCAGTCAATGGTTTAATTATTACCATTGCTATAAAAAAAATCCTATTGTTAGTTTGAACTTCAAAAGAGACAAATATCCCCAATCCCTGTGGATTCGACCCTACTGATCACTATCTGTAAAAATTATATTTTGTTTGATCAAGTATTTATTATTACACAGGTTCGACAACCTGTCAGTACAGCATCACAAGCTTTGTGAGATGCTGTAATTTGTACACCTCGTCCACCATGGGGCCTCTCTAACAACTGTCAATCTCCCAGGAATTATTGGACAAAAATGTGCCCCACATGTTTGAACCATTTATTTCATTTGCTGATCTTGCTACCAACAATAAAAACGATAGCATTTATTTCGTTTATTAATTTGCCAGTGACACGAGACAAAACAAGGTTGGTGAAAGCAAAATTAAATTGATTAATCAAGATTTCATTCTGTGGCATATGTGGTAGCAACAAAATTAAGTTTCTCCCAACAAATTACAAATAAAGTGGGTAGACAATTTAGCGAAAGCATATGTTCAAAAACCTTTGAATAAAATGGATTAAGTTAGTTACCCATAGCGGGTTATAAAAGTAAAATTCTGATCAAATTTGTTTTAAGGGGCATATTACAATTGGGGTATAATCCTAGAAATGTGTGTATTGTTATGCCGTTTATCAAAGTAAGTGTAGTTTAAATAAGGTATGCCATGAAGTTAAACTTTTATGTAATATTTGCAAGAATGCATGCTGCCATAATTGGAAAAGACGAAATTCACTTAAAATGCCAAGTTAAATGCTGCTTTTAGTTAAGATCATAAAACCCTTAGCTTATTAAGATCACAGTATGTAAGATATAGGAGTGGCATAATATAAAACATTATAGATATCATAGAATACAAAGTGACACTTTTTATCTTAGTTTTTGTTATCCCTAAATTACCCTCATGTCTTTTAATTAGAATTATTGTGTTTCAATGTGGCACTATTTAAAAGAAATAAAAACACTCCAATTGATTACATCTCAATAATGTTGATAATTACAATTAAAAATTGCACATTAAAAATTATTTACTTATCCTTAGACTCCATTTCCAATTATTATATAGATCAAAATTTCTCATTAGCCATTTGAGATTGTAAAAAAATCAATGTCAAAAAATAGATAATTTGAAAAAAAAAATAGAGAAACATACAAGGTGAAAAGATCCCTCATTCATTTGTATATTTTCATACAAATATCACAAATAAATTTCATAATTATGTGCTTTTTACAAATATGAAGAAATTTAAAAAATGAAATAGAAAATCCAACTATTTCAATCAAATGAATTTAACTATCTCAAAAATAGAGCTTTTCTCTCTCTTATTGAGAGCCTTTTCCTCCCATTGGTGGGAGCTCAACATTCTTTCAAGGGAAATTTACCAAATTGAACCCTAACATTTTCACAAAATTTTTTTTGGTGCCTAACATTTAAAATCAGTCAGAATAGTCCCTAACATATAAATTATGAGCCAATTTGGTCCTAGTACTCGTATTTGCTTATTTTTCTAACTCAAAATAGTACACCTCTCTCATGTGGGCATAATTTCAAGCGTAAAATCGAAAAACATTCATTAATCCATGGTTTTAGACTAAAGAAAGAGAATATTCTCTTCAAAGTTCAAGCTCTCCAATGGGCACTCTTCCATAACTCCACCCACTCCTCCTAGAGTCAATCTTGAGTCATTTTCCCTGGACGTACTCTATCAGATGCATTTTACCATCACCACATTGGCAACTCAGTGTTTCAGGGGGTGAGAGAGGTTATTATTCCTCAACCAGGAGGTAAAGAAGGAAGGCACTTGAAGGTGCAAGTCTTGGTTGATACTTTCTAGCCACTACTGAGGGGCACTATTGTCAAAGTGATTGGTTCCATGAGATGGATAAAGTTTAAATATGAGAGATGCCCAAATTTCTACTACACAAGTGTAGTTATTGGACATAGTGAGAAAGGCTGTAAAACAAGAGTTTCAGTGGGGAGTGGACAGCAAGAGAACCAATATTGACATTGGATAAGAGCAAACCCTAGGAAAGAATCCCCACAAAAAGAAAGTAATAGCTACAGATCCCCTTCCAAAAGGAGTTACTGGGGAGTGCTAAATGGGGAAGTAGTTCGAAAAGGGCCAAACAAGGAGGAATTAGTTTCCAACCAATGTAACCAAAGGGAGAAGGAAACAGATAGAGGGAGTAACAAGGTAAATACCTCTAGAAGTGAGGAAACAAGAGCAATGTTGAGAAAGATTATAGACACAAATTGGCATAATATCTTCAAATGTGACAATAATCCAAAAAAGAATATGATGAGAACTTAAAACTGGATGCTGTTATAAAACACTACTACGATTACTAGTATTTAACAGGTACGTCAAACATGTTAATGGTGGAGTAAAATGAAAAAAAAATAACAGTGGGACAGAAAAAACACTTTAAAATGTAAAATATCTCCAAATTGGAAATTGAGATGCAATGCGAATGTCACATACAATTTATTGTTGTAAAGTACAAACATGACTTTAAATAGAAAAGTTTAGGGTAAAAAGCGTTTAACTTAAAATTTAGGATTAAATGTTGGAGTTGATATTAAATTGAAAGAGAAAAGGAAGGAGATGGATAAAAATACAAAATACAAAATAATGATGGTCAAGTGCCGTGAGAATTTAAACTTCTTTCAACATTTCTAAATTTTAGCATTAACCTATTTTCTTCCTTTATTTTTCTTCTTTTGTTAAAAATAATAAATTAATTAATTAAAATTAGGAACTATTTCGACTTTGCATTCTGAATATGCATGCATAGTTTTATATTTAAATGCTCTGAACTAGTGAACTTTACAATTTCTCTACCTATTGAAATTCTCCATTATGTGCAATTACCCATCAAATAAGACGAACGAAGCTATACTATTAGATTAAAATGACTAGCTTAACCTCAAATAAATTTACTTGTCGAATTTTATTTTAGGTACATGGAGACACCATGTTTGTGTGCTTCAGTTATTTTCCACTTACTGTTTAAGATCCAAATTTAGTACTTAAAATTAATGGATTCAAATCTTGATATGTTCAAATATGTTTGATAACCAAAAATTGAATATTTGAATTAATTAAGTGACACTAAATTTTTTAAGCAAAATTTGCTCCCAAAAATAAGTGATAAGGTATTTACTTATCACTGAATATGATATATACTCAAACGCATTTAATTTAATACTTAATAATTGGATAATTTAATGGATTCAGATTTTAGGTTTTAAATTTCAATTTTCAAAGTTTAGTTTTATCAAACACGGCCTAATGTCCTATAATATTAAGTATATTACTGAGCTATTAGTTCTAACACGTCACATCAGACATGTTTCTCTTTTACCACATTTTATGCTTATGCCTATTTGTTCATGTTTTCCTTTTAAGTAGGGTGAATTTCAACATTTGAATTCTTTACCTCCATAGAATGAGCATTGACCACCAGACTATCAACCAATGGTATAATTTCCACGATAAAATGGTCTTTAGAGTAGGAAAATATACACACACACATGTATGTATATACATATATATATAATGTACTAACTCTAATTAGCCATTTTCTCTCTCTTAGGTGACATGCATAATTATTTGATGGGTCATTTGAATATTTAGAATTTAGCCATATTTGTATCCAACTCCTCTCTAATTAGTTAATTTTTTCATAGTTTTCATCTCTTCTAACAAGTTTTATCTTTTCAAATAAACTTAAAATTGAATATTCATTGATAAATGAATTGCTACATCTTGTGTTTTTAATTGAGCACAAAATTAGTTCTAGGTTTACAACCATTTTTAAAATTTAATTATACATGCACATATACATGTATGTGTGTGTACTTGTGTGTGAAAGTATTAAAAATTTAATTAACCATTTCTCTCTCCTAGATAGCAAGCCTAATTGAAGAAATTTGTAGTTCATTTGCATACTTGAGTTTTATCCATATTTGTATCTAACTCTTCTCTAATTAATATATTATATAATTTTTCTCTCTTCTAACATATATATATATTTAAATAAATTTGTTTACCCTTTGTATCAGTACGGCTTAAATTTACTTAGTTTAATTATTATATCTATAGATTAATTAATGTTTCTAGAAATTAAATATTCCTTCATGAAAAATAATGTTTGGATCTTTAGTATTTAATTTGGTACAAATATATAGTTCTAGATTTATGGTCATTTCATACAATTTTAATTATCTCAAAAAATATCTATCAATTTTTTGCGTATACATTATAGTATTAATCAATATTATTATATCATAGTAAAAGCATGTATAGAAGTTTTTAAAAAGTGGTATGGTAACTAAACACTTAGAATGCATCAATTTTCTAATATCAATTTTAAAGAATTTGTAAGAACATTGACTTGAATTATTCATACTGTATTCACAACAAATTAGAAAAAGAGTAAATCTTATACACACTTACAGTATATATACTATCATTATTGGATCTGTGATATATGTGCAAAAATTAAATTTCAAATTTAAATTTTACATAATCTTTATTCATCCAAAACTGATGATGTATACACTGTCAGTATAGGAAAGGTTAATCCATTAGAAAAAAAATAAAAAGTATGCTAGGCATGAGCTAAATCTATATCTATATAAATTTGAGAAGGGATTTTTAGCAACAAGCCTTGACAAACCTTCCCACTCTCAACTCTATTTTTCTAGCATTTTGCATTTAATTTATTTCGTAAAAAACATCATGGGCACATTACACCCCCATGTTTTCCTCAAACAAGATGTTAACTCCAACTAACACTCCCACGTTTCCCACTCATTACACACCTTACTCCAACTGACACTCCTCACACACCTTCCCACTACAATTAAAACTATTCCAATCAAGAATTTCACTTACATTAAAACTCTTCCAATTCCATGCGCAATATCTCTTTCCACTTGCTGTTGGTATCCTTATTGGCCCTCAAGTTAAATTTCACTCCATACACATCTTCCTATTACAATTAAAACCCTTCCAATCAAGAATTTGCAAATTTGCCAATGCCATATATTACCGTTTCTACTCTTCCAATGCCATATATTGTCCTTTCTACTCTGCCAATGCCATAATAAGATTGCAACCTCGCAAGTATAATGTCAATTGCAACCTTATACTATTCGAGCAAGCAAATTGAATGTTAATAATAGCCGTCAAGTTAAATCTCTAAGTGGACAATTGACTTTAAGGCTGGCCAGGATTGTGCCATAGCCCCCATCTGGGTGAACTTGCCGGGGCTACCTCTTCCTTTCTTTGACAGGAAATTGTTGCTGAAAATAGGCTCGCTGATAGGGAGGGCGCTGCAGGTGGATGCGGCAACATTGAGCATGAAGAGACCATCCGTAGCCAGGCTCCTAATTGAGGTTGATGTGGCCAAGCTTCCAATAAAGAGGCTTTGGCTAAGAGATGACCAACATGGGCAGTGGCAGAAGATGGAATTCGAAAGTTGGCCTGCTTTCTGTGGGCATTGCGAGAGGTTGGGTCATGGGGAGCAAGAGTGCTTTTGCCTCCACCCAGAACGTAGGCCTGTCCGAAGGGAGATTGGGATTCCCAACCAAGCCTACATACCGAAGGAGCACAACTCCTCGGCGAGCAGGAACGACCCATAGTAGTGGTAAGACAGCGAGATGCGGAGTTGGTTGTGGAGCTCCAGGATGGGCTCCAGCAGGGTGGGATAGACTTGCCTGTTGCTCATGTTGTCCAGCCCACAGTGGTGGCAGCAGGTCCGCCTTTGGGGCTTCATGACGTCAGTAAGGAGGATGGGCAGCGGGATGGGCACCAGGGGAGGGGTTTGGATTTGGCGGTGGTTCTGACCGTAGGCGAGGCAACTCAGGAAGACACTATCGCAATAGGGGTGGAGGGCAGCCAACCGGGGAAAGGTGGTGCGGTGGTACTGGACAACTCCTTTGCAGTCCTAGGTTCCATAGAGGACGGGCTGGAGCTGCCGTCCCCTCGAGCAACAAAGGGGTGTTGCTCAGTAGGAGTCCCATCTCCCTTGGAGTCGCCGCGAGCTCAGCCTTTGCTGCGATCATGCTCAATGGACAGGCAGCTTTAGGAGTGCTGCTCGGTCCTTGCCTTGAAGCAGTTTAAGGAGGCTTTGGATCACTGACTGAAAGACTCTCCTCTTCTGGATGCGCAGGTGCCTCAGGGAGCAATGATTGATGCCCACGATGCGGCGCTGCTGAACAACCTTTCCAGGAAAATAGGACGACTCGTAAACTACAACAAGAAGTTGCAGCTATTTTTCTCTCAAGCTAAGTCTTCTACCTTACCTAATGATAAGTCGCATTAATATTCTAGTTTGGAATGTACGGGGTATCTCCCGTAAGGATTCTCAAAGATATCTGCATAAGTTATGTGTGGATAATCACATAAGATTACTTGTTTTGATTGAGCCTATGACGGATGCTTCGCAATTACCTTCAATTTGTCGTATGTTGCACTTTTCAAAGGGGTGTTCGGTTTTGAAAGGTAAAATGTGGGTTTTGTGGCAGGATGAGCTGGTAGCCCAGCTCCGTGAAGTAGAGGATCAACTGGCTAACATAGAGATAAGTTGGGGGGGATTTACCTTCCTTTTCTCGGCAGTATATGCTAAATGTACACGAGTAGGGAGACGGGAGTTATGGAAGGCGATGGAGTCAATCCATGGCATTAATGAGGGCCCGTGGATGGTGGCGGGTGACTTCAATGTTATTTTGAATGCTCAGGAGCGCTCCGGGGGGCACCTCCCAATCCCCGTAACATGGAGGAATTTAACGACGCGATTTTCAATTGTGGCCTAGCGGAGGTGGACTTCGATGGTTCGGCCTGCACTTGGACAAATGGGGCACTTTGGCAGCGTTTGAACAGAGCTTTATCCAACGCCGCTTGGTCGGAATTATTTTCTACTACTACTGTCTCACACCGAATGCGGGGTCGTTCGAACCATGCTCCGCTCTTGATCAAGAGCGAATACCCAAGACACGGATCCCCGATTTTTCGTTATCTGAATGTTTGGAAACAATACCCGAACTTCTTGTCAGTGGTTCAACAGGCGTGGCATGGGTCGGTTAATGCCGGCGGTATGGTGGGGTTTCATCGAAAATTAGTTAACCTTAAACCGATCCTATGGCAATGGAGTTGGCAAGTTTTTTGTAACATTTTCCAGGCTGTCAAGAAAGCATAGGAGGTGCTCCGTCAGAGCGAGAAGGAATTCGATGAGAGGCGGGATGCATTAGCGAAAAGAAAGTTAGGGGAAACTCGGGCAAGTTATGCGAGGGCGCTGGCTGTGGAGTGCGAGTTCTGGCGACAAAAATTGTCAATCAGATGGCTTCGTGAAGGGGATACCAATACCAAATTCTTTCATTCCGTAGTCAAGCAGCGGCGGAACACGAATTTCATAGGTCGGATAAAGGATGAGACGGGTCGTTGGGTGGAGGACGAGGGTGCCATTAAACACTTGGCCACTCAATTTTATCAAAGCTTGTTCACATCGGAGCGTCAGGACAGGTAGCCCCCTTGTTGAATTTCCTGATCCCAAGAATCACTCATGGGGACAATGTTAAGTTACAGTGCCCTCCTACTTTGGAAGAGGTCAAAGAAGTGGTGTTTTCGCTCTCTCCTGAGAGCGCTCTAGGCCCAGACGACTTTGGGGCTGGCTTTTATTAGACATGTTGGCAAATCATAGGCAAGGATTTGGTCGATGCGGTTTAGGAGTTCTTTCAGGGGGTTCAGCAGCCGAGGGGATTCTCAAGTGCAGCTATTGTGCTGATCCCGAAGGTGCAAGGGGCGGCTCAATGGAAGGATTATCGGCCGATCAGTCTCTGCAACGTGAGCTCGAAAGTGATTTCCAAAATTTTGACGAATCGCCTCCGGGCCATGCTTCCTAGGCTGATCTCCCTCTGGCAGACAGGTTTCGTACCAGGAAGGGCTATTACAGAGAACATTTTGCTAGCTCAGGAGCTAGCTCTGGACCTGGATAGGAAGTTGTGCCATCCCAATTTGATACTGAAACTTGACATGGAAAAAGCATACGATCGGGTGGAGTGGAATTTTCTTAATTTTATGCTTCGCCAGTTTGGGTTCCAGGAACAGGCAATCGATCTTATGTTCAGAACAGTATCGAATAATTGGTTTTCAGTTTTAATCGATGGTTCACCAGGGGAGTACTTTAGGGCCTCTAGAGGAGTTCGGTAGGGGGATCCCCTCTCTCCAGCTATGTTCTTATTGGTGTCAGAATTTTTCGGCAGAGGCCTACAGCACCTCTTCGAACAAAATAAGAGTCGGTATTATGTTTTAGCTGGTTCTCGGGTCCCGTACCTTGCATTTGCTGACTATATGCTAGTCCTTGCTCGCTGTTCGGAGGATTGTTTAGATTCACTGGTAGCGTTCTTCGCGCGTTATCAAGCTTACTTTGGGCAGAGAATAAATGGGGGTAAAAGCTCCTTTATTCTCTCTAACAGAGCGTCGAAGTATACGGTTGCCTTAGTGCTGGAGAAGTTGCAGTTCCAGCAGCAAATGCTACCTTTCGTATATTTAGGAGCCCCTATATCCCGAGGCAGAGTGACATGCATACTGTTTGACCCAATTTTGGCAAAGATGCAAAGTCGTTTGTCTTATTGGAGCTCCCGGTTGCTCTCGACGAGGGGTAAGTTAGTCCTGCTCCGACATGTACTCTCCTTCATTCCAATGTATCTGCTGCAGGTCCTTCAACCTCCACGAGCGGTTTTCCAGAGGCTGGGTAGAATATGCAATGCTTTCTTGTGGGATAAAGTGAATGGTTCGAAGGGCATCCATTGGACCTCATGGGAGAAGGTTTGCTTCCCAACATTGGAGAGGGGCTTGGGAGTGCGATCCTTCGGGGACATGAGTGTGGCCTTTGCATGCAAACTGTGATGGCAGTTACGCTAGAATAGATCACGGTGGGCAGATTTCATGTGTGTGAAGTACATCAAGGGGGAACACCTATCTAAGGTGCAAGTGAGCCGGCCCACAGGGATCTGGCGATGGTTACAGCAGGTTCGCGATTTTATGGAGTCGGGGATTCGGTGGTGCTTGGGTAAAGGGTTTGTCGACTTTTGGTATGATAGGTGGCTCTTGAAGGTGCCCCTGGTTGAGAAAGTAGGCGTAGTTGACCCGCCGCACATGCTAGTAGCTGAGTTTTTTGGAGAGAGGGGATGAAACACTGGGTTGCTACAGGTCTGGTTACCGATGGGTTTGGTTCGCCAGGTCCAGGAGGTTTCCTTACATCCGGACCAGGAGGATGAAATGGTGTGGGTAGGGTCTTCATCGGGAGTTTTCTCAATCGAAGACGGGTGGGAGGCCCTGCGGCAGAAAAGAAATCTCTCTAGGGCTGATAGGTTCATATGGAATAGAGTCCTGCAGCTCAGAATCTCCTTCCTAGTGTGGAAAGTGCTGCGTAATATGGTTTCGGGGGATGTAAATTTGCAATGGCGGGGCATCAAGCTGGTGTCTCGGTGCTGCTGTTGCTCCTTGCATGAAGAGTCCTTGACTCACCTATTTCTCGACGGGGCAGTAGCGGAGCAGGTTTGGGGTTTCTTTCGAAGACGGTTTGGAATTCTCTATTCACGGACTGCTCTCCCATGTTTAATTTTATGGTGTCTTTGGCAAGCACGGAACAAGTCAAGGTTTGAGGGGACTCGGATGGAGCCGCAGGGGCTTATTTGTGCGGTGGGCAGTGAGGTGGAGCAGTTGGGGAGGGCAAATTTATGGTCCTTGGCGCACTTCAAGGGTGACTCGAATGATCCATGGGTGTTATTTTGCTGCTTGGCGGCCACAGGCAACACGACGGTTGCTGATTTCTTGGAAGCCACCGCCACAGGATGTCATCAAGTTGAACACAGATGCTAGTGTTTCAGGTAGGAGGGTATCGGGAGGTGGCTTGCTGTGGGACCATGATGGTGGCTTGATCTTTGCATTCTATGAGGAATTCGGGGATGTTGACGTGCTGACTGCCGAGAGTTAGGCATTATTGCAGGGTTTGCTCTTCTGCAAAAGGGTTCGGGTTCAGAGGCTATTAATGGAGGTGGACTTGGCGGGGTTGGCCTACTTGCTGGGCTCAGGGGCCTTGGCAAAATGGTCGTTATGTAACACATTACGGCAGATTCGAGCCATGCTTCAGAGCTTCAATACCACTGCTAGACACATATTCAGAGAAGCGAATGCCGCGGCGGATAAATTAGCAACGATGGAGGCTTAGGCTGACTTTTTTACCACAACCTTCCAGCAACTTCCGAGGGATGTTAGAGCTGTTATACTTCTAGATAGCAGGGAAGTTCCTTTTGTTCGAGCACAAATTGTGAGAGAGTAGAACCCTGGGCTCTGCTTTCTGCTTCAACAATGTAATTTGGTCTTCTTAATAAATAAAATCTATTGAAAAAAAAGTGATAGTTTATAAATAATGGAGATGTTTTTATCATATATTGAACTATTGTTACAAGTTTCATTTTTTTAAATATACTTTCATGTGCCCGTGATTATAATATTTTACTATTTTTAAATTTCTCCATAGATTATAATTTTTTTTTAAAAATGTAATCTGCTGTGCGTAGCACGGGTATTTATACTAGTACTCGTATAATTTGAGAGGAGATTAGGAACTTATATTGACATTGGAATAGCTTCAAATTTAAGGGCAAAAAGGAATCCAGGATAACTGGAAAAACAAAAGTTTTGTGGATCCAAATGGATACATCTAAAAGACTATGGGATTAACTTGAAAATGACACGAAAGTAGATCGAGCAAAATAAATTTAACCAAATCTGAAAATTGAAAATTTTCCACTTGTCTATATATCCTTCAACGAACGTATTTAACCTTTCTTATTTCCTTGCACGCGCCCGCAATTCGTGGTGTCAACGGAGAAACTCAGTGGACTTTGGTGGCAGACTCATTTGAAACTAATTTAAACTTAAATGGAAAATTTTGATAACCCAAGGAATACACTTTCGTTTAAAGTTCAAAGACCAGGATGCTCACTTTACCTAAATTTTATGAGCTTCATAGATAGAATCACCATGACATATAGATGTGATGCGTATTCCACAAAAAGATAGCCTTAAGCATGGAGTCAATGGAGGAACTCAAATCAATTTGTTCTACTGTTATTGTGGTTGCCAATTTGGGAAGCAAGGCCTTAATTTTTTTTTATTAGATCCGAGAGTTTTTTCAAATTTTGTATGCCAAATTTAGGATTTTTAGGCCCTCCCATCTAGAAGAAACTTGAACAACAATAGATTAGACAGTATTAACATACACAAATGTTCATTGGTTTACTGGTGATTTATTTGAGTTTGAAATCTGTTGGAACTTCAAAGTGTAATCTCTATTATTTTTTAAATGTATTAGATATATTGATTTTTTTCAAATTTGTTCATTTCCTGGCATGTGTCAATGTACTCTCTGTCATTAATATAGATCTGATGAAATAAAAATATTTTTTTATTTTATTAGAAAAAGAAAAATAAGTAGACCCGCTATATTAGACCTAATGACATTTTCAATTTGTTGTTACAAAATTTCTTTCTAATAATGATGACAAGCATTGTTCTTTGCCTTTAGAAAATGATCTTCAACCATTTGACTTACTTGTATCTCTTGATTAGTTCTTACGAATAAGACCCCAAAAAAACCAAGAAAGTTAGACCCATTTGGTTGGCCGTGCTTCAAAGTCCAAGAAGTTGGGGGGAATCCAGAATTTGTATTCCAAGTCAATTGTCAAGGTTCAAATTACATTCCTTTTCACCATTACGAGGTAGCCAAGGTCCTGTCTAAATCAACTTGACCATTCTTCGAAAAGGAAAAAAGCTGGACCCTTCTTGTAATGACTTATCCAGATTCTTCAGCAAACCAGCCAACCATTTGTTGTTTAGAGGTCCATATCATACATATTGCCAGTTAAAATTTCTCTATAAGTATTTTAATTTTTGTTCAATTGAAGTGTTATTGAAACTTGGATAAAGTTATTACAAGAAACAGCAAAATCAACAGAAGTAATTCCATTAGTATCCAAAAAAAAAAAGTAAAAAAAATACCATAATTTTCCCCTCCAAATCCAGAATAGCTGCCTCAGACAAATAGCAAGCTTATAAATCCACTTTCTCTAACTTTTACTGATACAATTACCTCAGCACAATTTCAAGTGTTGGCATTATGCTTGTGCACATTTTACCTTTTCTGATACATACTTTCATCACATCATTTTTGGCCGATATACCTCGTGGGTTCATCCTATCTTTTTTATTTTTTGACGCGGAAGTGAAAAAGATTTAAACAGAGTAGCTTCACGAACTAATTCCATAAGAAAGAACTAATACTCGATACCAAATGTAGCCTTTTTTTAAAAAAAAACAACCTATCTACAAATCTTACTCTTTTATTTTTCATAAGATTGTGTATAACTTAGAATTGTGTGATTAATACAATAGTTTACAATTCATCGATATTACAATTTGATCTACACTTGGAGGTATAAATACCCGTCAACAAAACATTCTATCCCGTACTTCATAGGACAAATACTATGTTATGAGGACTATATAATAGTTTGATTGTAAATTGAATGACAAGTAAATTTTCAATGTTCAAGATCTAGAGGAATTATTTTATCAAAGAGACAAATTTAAGTGATAGGTGGAACAAGAAAAATGAAATGCTGCCCTTAATATAGTACGTATGTTTATTAGTTTAATATGTTTAATGATCTAATAGCCAATAGTCAGAAACTTGTGGAATCAAATATTTAAATTACTTTGCTTCTTGATCTGCATCAAATCATTGACTTATAAAAATTTTTATTATAGATTTTGTAAAATAATCAGTACTGGATGACTTTCAACAAGTTTAATAATAATATTTTTCTCTTTATTTATTAAAAAAAAAGAGAAAAATTTATTTCAAAAGCAAAGACAAAACACAATTGGGAGAAAGACCAGGGGAACTGGAGAATGAGAGGTGGAGTTGGTTAGCTGAAGAAATTTTTGAAAGAAGAGGGAAAGAAGGGGTGAGCAAATGAAGAGATAAATACGAAGAAGTATCCAAATGCATATGCACTTGATTTCTACATGGCTTTTTCTATTTGTGGTCTGACGGCACGATACACATACCAAATAAAATAATGTACTCATTATGAAATTCTAACATTATCATGCACCCAATAAACTGCGTATAATGAATGGATTAATCTTATATACACTATCACCATTAGATATATGATACATGTATAAAATTTGAATTTGAAATTCAAACGTTACTCATGTGTCATCTATCTAACCATGATAGTGTATACATTGAAAGTGTATATGAAATTTATTCAAATAAATTGCTATCAATATAAACTTTTGCTGATTAGATAACAGTGGAACCACCCATTAACTAATTTAAAATTCACCATTAGTGTACTTCAGGTTAATTGTTCACTAGCATTGTAAAAGGTTTTAACATAAACCACAAAACAATTGAACGGATTAGTTGGTCATACAGTTAATAGATTTAGCATGGGGGGCAGGGATTTTTAAAAAGAGGGGGTGAACTTAAAAATATGGCAATTTTACTTTACGAGTCTAAATTTGAAAATTAAAAAATGCATGTTAATTTTTTGTGACTATATCGCTTAATATTTTGGTCTTTATAGTTAATCCGAAATCAATGTAAATTATTTTAAACCAAATTTCTATATGAAGAAGTTTTTTTATGATCTTAAGATGATTTTTAATAGAGTAATAATAAAAAGTAAGTCTACAAACCACAAGAAGGAAGCTATTTCCTCAATATTGGATCAAGATACATGATAATATATCAAATTCGTATAACTATTCATGTCTCTACCTTCTCATTTCTTATGTACCGGAAAAACGAACTTCTCTTTGCTTTAATACCAAATTTCAGGGAGGTAATACATAAAGTTCTAAAAAAAACATGTATTATGAAGTTAAATTATGTATATGAACTAACTAAATAGAAATCTAAAAGCATTTAAAGTCTAAAAGATAATAATTTTCATGAGGCAAAACTTAGATTGGGGGGAGGGGGACAAAAATATGATTTTAAATGGAAAATCTTCAAAGTATTCAGGAATCAAAAGGAATTTTTCTGAACTTGGGAGCAGCTGCCCCCTAGCCCCCTTGTGACTCCCCACTGCCGACTGCCATAAAAAAACAAAAAAGATTGACATAATCACTTAAATTTGACTGATACATGAAACAAAGTCGGTAATGCAAGACGTCAGAAGTTTTAACTATTTATCCTTATTTGTCTTCTTAAAGAGGACAAACACGACGACAAACACGACGATAAAGAAAACCCAAGTTGGATTCATTCATCAATTAGCCAATAAAACTGTCTGTTTCCTTTTAGAACCAGTAAGGAAAGTGAAAACATCTATGGGTTAGACCAGGGACTTTGCCAAGCTTGAAAACCTTATTCCATCCCGCAGCCACAGGTTTATGGATTAAAAAAAAAGGGATTTGTGCGCCTCAATAATTGCTAAATGATGGATAAGGAACGGTTGGAGGCAAAATTGATTTTAAACGGTTGAGATCAGTTTTTGTATAGGTTGCATGAGATAAATGTTAACATATTTTAAACGTATAATTGTAAATTTTGATATAGGTCATATAAAATTTTTTGCATGAATTATTACTTAAATGGTATATCTATTTAAGTATGAATTAATTTATTCTACATTATCAACGTATAAATTTTTTATGTTTCTGAACAAATTTAAGTGCATGACATATACTTTTTATTTAAATGTAAGAATTATTTATATAATTACTAGTGTATAAAATCTTATTATACAAATCCATCCAAGTAGTCAAGCAGTTTTGTATGATAACAGCTCTGATCACATTTCAACAAAACAATAATAACAATAATAATAGCCAGCCGTCCAAAGGGCCGGTGGTCACCACCAAGCAATTTAGTCTTTGGTGGCGTGGGAGGTCAATGATTCAATTCTTACATTTCACCAATTTATCATTATATGTGGTTGTCTTGAGTGGCTTTCTCCGAGGGTATTTCAACTCTTATTGACTCCCCCTCCTCTTAGATTAGAATAGATTAGATTATAGAAATATTACTATTGCGATAAAAAAAAATAATAACAATAACAATAAAATAGGGCAGCCACACATTATCGGTCAAGATGAAAATGTCCAGCCATCAGAAGTGGGACCTTTGCACTTCAGGTAAGATGGTCCAACAAGGCAAAACGACCTAGAACAACTGGAATTTAAGTCATGTGTTGTTGGTGGGCCAAATGGAAATTTCCATCCATTTACAACCTTTCCACCACTACATGATTTTCAAGTGTTCTCTGAGTCTCCACTCCTGCCAGCTTTCTCCTATAAATTGCCACCCCAAAATCCAAATCCCACACACAACACACAAACACACAAAATACACAACAAAATCCAACTCCCACGCACAAAACACACATTTAGGAAAGAAAAATAGCCACCACAAAGGCTAGTAAGATGGAGAACTTCCCAGTAATCAACATGAAAAACCTCAATGGTAACAAGAGAGCTTCCACCATGGAGCATATAAAGGATGCTTGTGAAAACTGGGGTTTCTTTGAGGTACTACACATTCCTTTTTTTTTTAATTTTCTTTCTGATATAAGGCAAACTAGTGTACCTCATTTTGTTTTTTTGATGTAACAAACTGCTGTACCTAGGATTCTCATGAGTTTGTTTTAATTTTAATGGTTGTAAGAAGTTTACATTATTAACTTTTGTTTCTTTTCTTTTGAAACTTTGATGTAGTTGGTGAACCATGGAATCCCACACGAGATGATGGACACAGTTGAAAGATTGACAAAAGGTCATTACAAGAAATGCATGGAGCAAAGGTTCAAGGAGTTGGTGGCAAGCAAGGCTTTAGAGGGTGTACAAGCTGAGGTTACGGATATGGATTGGGAGAGCACATTTTTCTTGCGCCACCTTCCTGTCTCAAACATTTCACAAGTCCCTGATCTAGATGATGAATACAGGTAATAATTATGGCACATTTCCCACTTCAAGAAATATTTTGAAGCAAGTCTTATGTGGATAAGTAATCATTTTGCTGACAGAAAGATAACTAAAAAAAATTTGAAGAAATCATCAGTATGAATTTGTCTTCATGTTACTTGTAATAATTCATAGCTTGGTTGTTAAAGGTTGTAAATTTGAGTCTTTGTTAACATTTTATTTGTGTTCTAAGCACGGATTTTCTTCTCGTCCTTGTACTATTAGAGTGTCGTTTACAGATGTGGAAAGTTATTCAAGACAAGATCTTAACAGGAGCATGAAAACCATAAATACTGTTGCGCTATAGTTAGTTCCTAGGTCCCAACACAACAGCCATACTTCTGCGTCCCTTCTCAAGAAACAGATAGATTTGGATTTCCATTCAGGTTTATCAATAAAATAGCCTTTCATCAGACACAATTATTGACAACTTTGCTTAAAATATGTTAAAATATTCCCTTGTCAACGCCTAAAAAGCAAGATATATCCATAGCTCTGTCATAGGCTATTTTTCTCTTTTTTTATTAATTCCACCTATCCAATCAAATTTTCCTCATTATTTTTTGCTTATGGTGCAGGACCCTCATGACGGAGTTTGCTGTAAGATTAGAAAAATTGGCTGAAGAACTTCTTGATTTACTATGTGAAAATCTTGGTCTTGGGAAGGGCTATTTGAAGAAAGCCTTTTATGGTTCAAAAGGTCCCAATTTTGGCACCAAGGTTAGCAACTACCCTCCATGTCCCAAGCCAGAATTGATTAAGGGACTTCGACCACACACTGATGCTGGTGGGATTATCTTGCTTTTCCAAGATGATAAAGTAAGTGGTCTACAACTCCTCAAGGGTGATCAATGGATTGATGTCCCTCCAATGAAGCACTCTATTGTGGCCAACCTTGGTGACCAACTCGAGGTACACTTTAATTTCTTGGGATAAAAAATTTATACTTTTATAAGTAATATGATAGTACTAAATAAAAGAAACAAAAGATTTCTTACTTTCATACCAACATATTACGTATATTTACATTCGTGCCTCATAAATAAATATTACTTATGAATAGATTATTTCTCATAAAAATTACTTATAATTACGGAATATCATACTAGATTTAGAGGGGTGATTGTAATTTGTAAGCAACACTAAGCATCAATATTAATTTATGCAAAAATTAATAAATCGAATTGACTGTTTAT
>NC_040039.1:32849558-32885511 GCF_003713205.1 Coffea eugenioides
GACTGACCCGAACATGAATGTAAAAAATGGGATAGACCAGAACAGAAATTTAAATTTGGGATAGACCCACGGGATAGACCCGGACAGAAACGTAAAATTGGGATAGACCCACGGGATAGACCCGGACAGAAATGTAAAATTGGGATAGACCCACGGGATCTTTGGAATGTTGGCGGCACAAAATCCAGGCCCAACGTGACATTTGACCTGTTGGCGGCACGAGACTCAGGCCCAACGTGACATTTGAACTGTTGGCGGCACGAAACTCAGGCCCAACTTGACATTTGAACTGTTGGCGGCACGAAACTCAGGCCCAACGTGACATTCGGGATGTTGGCGGCACGAAACTCAGGCCCAACTTGACATTTGAACAGTTGGCGGCACGAAACTCAGGCCCAACTTGATCTTGTGAACTGTTGGCGGCACGAAACTCAGGCCCAACTTGATCTTGTGAAGTTGGCGGCACAAAGTCCAGGCCCAACGTGATTTTGTGAAGTTGGTGGCACTAAATCCAAGCCCAACATGGTGATGTGAAGCTGGTGGCACGAAAACCAAGCCCAACGTGACATTTGTGATGTTGGCGGCACCTAGTCCAGGTCCAACGTGATAAAGTGATGTTGGCGGCACCAAGTCCAGGCCCAACGTGATAAAGTAAAGTTGGTGCAACCGAAAAACCAAGCCCAACGTGATAAAGTGAAGTTGGTGGCACGAAAACCAAGCCCAACGTGATAAAGTGAAGTTGGTGGCACGAAAACCAAGCCCAACGTGATAAAGTGAAGTTGGTGGCACGAAAACCAAGCCCAACGTGATAAAGTGGAAGTTTGGTGGCACGAAACCAAGCCAAACTGATAAGTAATGTTGGCGGCAGCGAAATCCAGGCCCAACTTGATTTTTGTGATGTTGGTGGCACTAAATCCAAGCCCAACGTGGTGATGTGAAGTTGGTGGCACGAAAACCAAGCCCAACGTGATTTTTGGAATGTTGGCGGCACGAAATCTAGGCCCAACTTGATGTTTGAAATGTTGACGGCACAAAATCCAGGCCCAACTTGGTGATGTGATGTTGGCGGCACGAAACTCAGGCCCAACGTGATAAAGTGAATGGTCAGCGGGATAAGACCCAGTCCTACCATCCAATTGGTCAAGAACTTGAATTTGATTTGTCAGGAATCAAGAAATTTGATTTTCCAAGTAACAAAAACTTGAATTTTGATTTTTTATTTTTGACTTTTGAATTTTCTGATTTTTCGAGAGAATTTTTTTCAAAAATAATTTGCCCCAGTGTAGGGCCTTCTCTTTCCCTTCTTTCTTCTCTTTCTTCGGCATCGCCCTTCCACAACTCAGAAGCTCTTTCGTCGATTTCGACTATGAATACCTGCACAAGGGGCTTGCACTTCAAATTTTCATGAAAAGGGCAGCGTGATTGACTTGAAAAATACATTATTTGATTCTTGGACGAAATCCTCAATTGGATTACACAAATATTTGCCCCTGTGTGGGCTTATTTTGTGAAATCTCATAAACAAAAATTTGCCCCAGTATGGGCCCACTTGACTTCAAAAATTTTGCTTGGATGACGCTCCATTTGTTTGAACAAAGTAAGCATAGCATGTGAAGAAAATTGAAATGTCTTGCTTAAACTCATATAGCAAAATTCATGATGAATATTTCCAAGATAACACCAAATTCAAGAAGATTTTTTCCTCACTTTTAGCATCGGTGCTTTGGGTAGTGGGTGACCCTTTCCAGTTGGCTCGTCTTTCAGGACCAATCAAGTGACTTTATTTTTGATTTTGCGGTGGTTAAGGGAAATGAGAGGCTAAGATTTATCTGGCTCTTGTGCTCAAAAATGTAATCCATTCAACATCACATCTTAGTGAAAGCAAAGAGTTTGTCACCCTTATTTCTTAAGAAAACTTAGTCAACGTATAAGCTTCATGGGCTTGCAAAATTTTGGGTAGAAATGATATGAAATCTGGTTATACCCTTATGATGGATTTTTATGAGCATATTCCTCACTTTGGATTGTCATGAATGAATAAATCAACGATGGACTTTATTAGCTTGTAATTTGGCTTGAGAACGATAGCTAAAGAAATAATTTCCAAAGGACATTGCATCGAAGATCGCATTTTTCAACATTGCCCCCATCTGGACTCCAGATTCTTGGACTTTGTTTGACTTTTTATCATCACCCAACAGGGTCTTTCAGCATCAAATCTTTTTTCTTTTTCTTTTTGTTTTGTTTTTTTGCATCTTTCTTTTGCATTCATTTCGCTCGTTTTTCCTTTTTCCCAAAAATGCCCTCGCGGGGTTTCACATGAAAAGCAGTGTCAACCTCACACCTAATCAATTCAGAATACATCTAAAATTTTCGACATCAGAAATTTTCTTGACAGGACCATTGCAAAGAACAGAAGTCAGGACTTTTGGCTTTTGTAATGGGGTCAGGTGGGGTGCTTAGAAAGGTGGGTCAGGTGGGGTGCTTAGAAAGGTTAAGGCTTGAAAACGGATTTCAAAAGCGGTTTGAAAAATCTGAGATCGCATTGTTGCGTCAACCCTATTTTAGGGTTAAATCAGAATTTGCCCCAGTTTTTGCTCAATTAAGGCTTTTTCTCTTTCATTTTCTTTCTTTTTTTGACTTTTCGGCCTTTTGCCATTCTTTTGAAATTTGCCCCAGTTTATTTTTGAACTGAGATTCTCTTTTTCTTCCTTTGTTTTTGATCTTGTTGCTTTTCACTTTTCACTTCTTGAAATTTTCTTTTCAACTCAAACTCGCCCCCAGTGTGGGGTTTTTGCAATTCTCAGGGTTCGCCAAACGAAATAATTTATTCTGATGGCTCAAAAGGGATAACTAGGGATAAAATGTTCGATTGGAAAAGAAGATGGCCTGACTTGTATTCCGTTCCTTACAATAACTCTGAAAGGAAATTTTCGCTAATGCGAAATTTTTTGCGTGTATCTGAATTAACTGACTGAGGAAGACCCTTGTTCGTCCATATTTGTGAAACGTAGGCGATCCGTGCGGACAAAACTCTTCCCTTTCTTTCTTCTTCTTTTTTTCAAACCTGGACCCCAAGTGGAATCAAATTTCCCCAATTTGCGGTTCCCTCCTTATTCTAGCATTTTTGCTTTTCTCTTTTTTCAATATTCCCCAATCTCCTTCCCCAATGTGGGGTGCGATCATATGTGCAGTCGAAAAGAACCACCAATTTTTGCTCAAATGAGGATGCAAGGGATAAATAGTGTTTGGATTGTAGAAACGATGGCCAAAGTATCATTCTTACACTTCATGACAACCAAAGTAACGAAACGGTCATTGAAAATCCATTCCCCTATTTGATATTTGAAAATTTTCCAATATAGGGTAGAGATCATTAAGGCCTTTATTTGAAACGAAATTATTCTTTCATAGGCTCAAATGGGAGAGCAAGTGATAAAAATCTGTATAGGTAGTGAAACAAATGCTCAAAGTATCATTCCAAATTTTCAAAACAAACAAGAATAATGCACATTTTTGCTTTCACTTAGATGTGAATTGAATCCGGTTAAACCAATGGGGATTTTTCCAAGCAAAGAATGTCCCAATTTGCAATTTATCAATCAATGTGACTGATTTTATTTTGAGGTTAAATGAAGGAAAAAAGATATCTCATTGGGCCTTCTGAATGACCTCTTTTAATTCTGAACACTCTTATTGTGAATTTTCAGGTCGGAGGTTGAAAAAATCCCAATTTAGTCTTATTTCTTAAAATTCATCATGAAATCTCCAATGAATAAGAATAAAGAATGAAATGTACATAAATATACACAAAACAATGATTGTCCAAAAAGTTTATTGCTGAAAAAGTTTGAAACAAATTTTCTCATTCAATTACGATACAAGTGAGAAGAGAGAAACTTGTAAAGAGCTCCACATATACACTTTTTGTCTCCTTTTCAAATATACAAAATTTCCCTTTGGAAAACAATTACAACATCTCTCAGAGGGTTTTCATCGTAGGATCCGCCCAAGAATCAAATAACACTTGTAATCTTCAAACTTTATTGGATTAAAATTATCATCAGATATAGAAGAACATTTTCGTCTTATTGAAATATTTTTATGAATGCAGGGGAGGGGGGAAACAAAAGAAAAATACCCCGAGTTAGTAGGCAAAACTGCAAAATCGGTATGCATGTCCTATGGGAGAACCCTTTTATGCCAAGGGTAGGCCTAGCATGAAAATGCAATCCTCCAGAGCAGGCACTATACAATACCTGATGGATCCAATCAGCTCATGGAGTGAAAAATAATTTTGAAAGAATTTGGTCAATTGGGGTGACGAGAGATTTGTCAAAATGAGGACAACGTCCGAATAGATTGATCACCTTTGATTTGCAAAACGCATGGGTTTGACCTTGACGAACTCCTATCAAAGAGATTGGAATTCGTTGATAAAATTTCTCAGTGAATTACGGGTCAAAACCCTAATTGATCAAGTGATTGGATGCAATGGACGGTTTTCTTCAAAATTGACTAGATTTCCCAATTTGGAATTTGACAATGAAACCCTAATAGGGCAAATGGGTTGAATGAAATTGACAATTTATTTAAAATCGACCGAATTACCCTAAAAAGGGAAACAGGTCAAATGAATTGAATGAAATTTATCCAAAATTAATCAGATCACCCTAAAAAGGGTAAATTGATCAAATAGACTGAACGAAACTTGATTTATTCAAAATCGGCTCGGTTGCCCTAAAAATGGGTAAATTGGTCAAATGAATGAAATTGAATTAGGGATTTATTCAAAAATCGGCCGAATGACCCTAAAAAGGGTAAATTGGTCAAAAGACCCTAAAAAGGGTAATTTGGTCAATTGAATTGATAATTTATTCAAAAGCGACCGAATGACCCTAAAAAGGGTACATTGGTCAAATGGATTGGATGAAATGAATTTATTCAAAAATGATTAGATTGAACTAAAATTGAATGAATTGGAAAAAAATGGATTGGATAAGATGGATGATTTGTTCAAAAATCGATTGAATTATTCGCCCTACTGGGTGGTTTCAAGAAATCATTACAATGCCTTGGTCTATGAGCTTCTAAAATCAAAATTTGGCCTCTATATTTATCGTCTCAACAATGAGGAATCATTTGTGAATTTTCTTCGAATTAACGTCCTTTTACGCAAGGGAATTTTACCAATTTTGAGAAAATGGCCAAAAAGTGATTATTAGATGCTCATATTCCAAAAATTGCTTCATGAAAATGATCGGATCCTACCTTACCTTGTGCACTACCCCTTTGGATGGTACAAAATGTAAACGTGCAAGTCTCACTGGATTAAGTATCCGAGACACAAGGTGGCTTATTCCTAAACACGGGATTCCCTATGTGGCATTCCCTTTCTATGGTTTATGCATGATGCCAGTTTATTAAAGCTATGTAAATATGTGACAAACATGAAATGTGAGCTAAAGGACATAAATAATGCAACGGGGGGAAAAGGTCTAAACATGAAATGTATTTACTGAAAAGTAAGTGCAAAGACTGAAACTTAGACATGTGAGCTATCTAGTGGGTGAGTCACTAAAAGAGTGCCAAAGAGGCCTCTTATTGCTAAGGCACATGAATGCAAACCAAGGAAACAATGAAATGGTTAGTGCAGTTGATAGTACACATAACACATTGGGAGCAATTAAGAAAAGAAATACGATAAAAGCCAATAAAAGGGGTGGAACCCCTTCCCTCGTGCCTAATTGTGCTTAAAATAGGGTGAGGCTGACTCTAACCTAGGCAAATGCTATTATGGATGCATGAGGTTTGGTTCACTAATGCCTAGACTCGATAAAGCTTCGGCTCCCAAGCCTTCAGACCTAAAGGCGAAGGGTCATCACTCCCAGGGCCTTTGATCGGTGGCTCGAGTGATCCCTTAGGTAGCGCTATGGGCGCAGAGCACACCATCCGCCTACCCTGATGTGAGACGGATCTAGACGAACACCAAGTTGGGATGTTTTGCGGAACTTTGACCCTTCTAGAATCACGAGCCACGAACTAAGGAGATTCCTTAACCCACGACTAGCAAATTTAGTGAACCAAAAGTATGGATAGACGAACGCCACAATCAAGGAGACTACTTGATTGATAAGTTCAATGAACAGCTTGAGATTAATTCTCAAGTATTCAAAGGAAATTCTCTTGAGGCAAGAGAGAGTGAAATAACTCACATATATTTTATAAAATCTGAACTCTTCCTTAATGAATGAAAACCTAGGCTATATATAGCCTTACCTTACAAGACAAAACCCTAACTCGGCTAGGCTAGGCCTTTGGCCCGATTCCACTACTCAAATCCACTATCTAATGGTCAGCTTATAATTGATCCAATGAAGGCTTTAAGCTGGCCCAACATAACCCAATAAAAGCTAATTAACCAACTTAAGTTATAGTGAGCCTAGACTCTATAAATCGGATCCAACTCAACATGAGGTCTTGGACCGAATTTATTCCTAGCAAATAAAATAGAAATCTAGAAAATAAACTACTAACTATTACTAAAAGATTCAATCTCTTGCAGCCCAAAACATGGCCCATAAGCGGCCCATATTTCGTATCATACCCAAGGCAATCGGTCCTAGTCCTACAAGGCGGTGTGGGATGGCGCCCACGAAAATAAAAATAAAATGGGATAAAGCAAGTAAACATGCACGTATGAAGTGTTTCCCTATTTTGAGGGAAGGGGTGAGAACCACGCGAGGCTCTAAAGGTGACACACCCCCCCAAATGCAATGCAAGCGCGAGATAATCAAGTAAACAACATCCAATCAACCAATCACACATACGTGAGTGAGGGAATAGTTGGATACGCGCGCGAGGCAAAAGGCCCTAAAAATGAAAAATGCAACCCTAATATCCAAATGCAATGCATAGAAAGGGTAGAAAAGGGAAAAGAATGGCCAAATCAAATGCTTGGACCCACTTAGGAAGTCCCCAGTGGAGTCGCCAACTGTCGCGCCCCACTTTTTGAATGAGTGTGTGAATGTGTTGTGTGGTGTGAACGTGTGCAAAATGAAAATAAAGGCCATGGGACTTGATAATGCGATGGTTTGGCCATATAAAGTTCAAAAAGGGTTTTTTGTATCAAAAATGGAGTCGCCACTTGGTATAGGGTTAGGGTGTACCAAGTCACCCAAAAATGATTTTTGTTTTTGAATAAAAAAAGTAAATAAACCCTTTTAGAGAACTTTTGGGTCTACGTAACCAAAAGAGGGATCGGGGGTCACATTTGACGAAGGGGAAGGCAAGGATAAAAATCCAAGGCACCCCTTCGACCTAGCCAAGGCTAGTTGCGTGACTTGAACCAATTTTTCCTAATTTTTCTACCCAAGGTATGTATCGCGTATTGGATATGTCTATATGAATGCAAAAACCTAGACCTAGGGGGATTGGGAGAAATTTCTCTTCAAAGGTTGAATGGTGCCAATCACATTAATTGTGAAGCCCAATAATGATCCTTTTGGAGAGGTCACACCTAAACCTAAATGACGTGAAAAATGAGTGGAATGCATGCCATGTGAAAGTGTGAGTTTGTGTGAAGTGAGAAAAATGATAAAAGTAGTAAGATAAGAGTGAAGGTGTGCAAATGTAGATGAAAGTACTCGTGTGCGAGTGAAGATAAACATGTTCGTGTGCAAATGAAGATAAAAGGGTTCGTGTGCAAGTGAAAGTGATAAAAAGGTGCATGTGTGCAAATGAGACAAAAGTGAAAGTGTAATGATAGAGTGGATTGAGAATGCATGAGCCTAGGGAATTCATGCATATTGGGTACGGGGAGACCTAAATCGTGACTTGATTTTCCCTTTGATTAGAAGGCGAAACTAGCGTGCTAAGGCTATCGAGTAGCCACACTCGCTCGTTTCCCTTATCGGAAGGGGACTCTTCAGGCAAATGTACCCTAACTAGCATGAGATGCAAAGAATCCTAAAATGAGGGAAAAGGGGCTCGAGGAGCATGCCAAATGATAAAACTAAGAAAAATGCATGACATGTAGTGAACATGCAAATATGCACTAACAAAAAGGGATGGCCTAATGAGCCACAACTAGCATTGGACTAGTGTGGTGACGTACATTCATCCATTCCATTCATTCATGGTTATGAAAGCAAGTAGACATGCCAAAACGCTCGTAAACACGTAGCACGTAGCACTTAGCATGCTCGACTAGATGCAAGAGCCTACTAAAGCAACTAAACATGTAGCAACAAAAACAAGCAACCAAGGGGAAGGGGAAATGGACCAGATGCTCTACGAGCCCTAGCTATTACAAGCCAAGAGGTGTACACATACCCCATGAAAGCATAAAGGGGAAGGGGAAATGGACCAGATGCTCTACGAGCCCTATCTATTACAAGCCAAGAGGTGTACACATACCCCATAAAACTTAAATAAAAGCAAAAGCAAGTAAATGCACACAAGGAGGCAAGGAAAGCGGAGTAGGCATGCATGTTCACATAACACGTAGGAGCACGTAGGGTCAAATGAAGTGCAAATGAGGGATAGAGTGTACCTCCCTTGAAGCGACGCCCCAACATAGTGAAATTACTAATTTACCCTCCAAAATAAAAGAAATGGTCAAGGTACCAATTTATTTGGGAAAATTAAAGAAAATGTGCAAAACAAAGCTCCCTTGGTCATAAAGCCCCTAAAGTCATGAATTAAATGCAATTGGAACAAAGCATAGTAATTAATTAAAACAAACAAGCAATGAAGTTGTAGAATTAAAATTGTCAAGGACCAAATTGAGGAAATTGTTCAATTGGTTGGGTCATAGTGAAACAAAGGGGAACTTGGGGGGTCAAAGTGCAATTTTCAGAAATTATTTCATGCATAAGCATGCAATCCACGAAGAGGAAAAGAAAACCAGCTTCTGCAACGTTTTTCCTGTTTTTGCCAACTTGTAGCTTACCAAAACATAACATAAAGTGTATTAAAATTCTGCCCAACTCCAAAACCAATTCACAGGATAAGAACCTAAGACTCCAACCATAATCTTGCAATCAAGAACACACCAAAAACTCAGTCATCACAGCAAACACCTCTCCATGTTTTTCAGATGGGCAAACTGACAATTTTCATTCAAAAGTGCAGAAATGAACAACAATGGCAGACTACAAGCCTGTTCCGCCAGAGGAAAACTGGTATGAATCCGGCCGTTCGCGTGCAAACCACAAGCAAAGCGCAGAATAGATTTATGCATGCAATGAAAGAAGCATTCTCTGCAACAATTCTATTTCCAACGCAAACAACAAAAACAGCAATAGAAGAAAAAGGAACAGGTGCCGCAAGCTTTCTGCAATTTCGCAAAGCTTGCGACATAACTTCATGATATCTATTGTAGGAATGAGTAAACCAACTACGGTTCAAACATCAAAATTCACCAGCAACATGCGAATCAAACTCTTCAAACAATCCAAAAATACTCAAAAGCAAGAATGGAGTTTGCTGCAATTTCGTCCAACCAGATTTCCATTCATTTTTATTGTCGAACATGCGTATACAAAGAATCAGACTCCAAGCAGGCAATAAAGCTCACCATTCTCTACGTTTATCATTGAGACTCAAACACAAACAAGAAGAAAACAACGAAGCAACGGCCCAAAACCATCAAAGCAGACTTGCCTGCAATTTAAACCATTTTCCTGGGTTTGCCTATTCAAAACGCCAAAACTGGTTGTAAACATTTAGCAGAAACTCATGGGTTCGCCGTATGACCACTATAGAAAACCCTAAACCCCATAACTCCTCTCATGGGTTCCTACCGAATCAGATCTTAGCAAATAAGTAAAATGGCAGAATCAGAGAACCAGTGAGAGCTTGACCCAGTAGCTAACAAAAAAATTCACATCTGATGGCTTTATCTTTCGTAAAAACATGTTAAAATCCACCAGATAACACACATTTTTACCTGTGAATATTAGCACGGTTGAGCGACCTTGAAATCTGCCCAGCAACGCGTACGGGCTCCCCAGAACCGCCATCGAGAATTTCTGCTACAAAGGTTGCTGCTTTGTCGAACAGTCCTCTTCTCTGATTTGTTCAACCGTCACCTTTCCTTTGGTTTCTTTCTTCCCAGCCTTCAACCGACAAAGCTCTCTACTTTTCTTTCTTTCGTTGCCTTCTAAACCTCCCCGCTGATCCCTCACTCTTTTAGTTTTCTGGTTCACTCTTTTTCCGGCTACCCTAGCTGTTTTTTCCTCTCTCTTCCCCGGCCGTCAACTACCCTCTCCCTCGCTCAGTTTTTCTGTTTGCCTCTCGATGCTCTCTCCCCCTTGCTCACCGAAAAACTCCTCCTTTGTTTTTTCTTTTTTTTTTCTTCTTTTGCTCGATGCCCTCTCTCTTCTTGCGGCTGCTGCTGCATCTTCTATTTATATGGGGCCACCCCAACCCTAAAACTCCCATTGTCTCCTCTAAAATTGCAGCCAAGGGCTGCCCGAGCCCTTACTTGCAAGCTGCGTAAAAACGCAGCTTGCCATCGCGTATTCCCTTTTTTTTTTTTTTTTTTTTTTTTTTTTTTAAAGTAATTAAAATTGATAATAGTAAAAATAAATAACAAAAACAATTTAATTAACATTGGATGAAAAATAAACTAGAAACAAGAAAGTGCAAATTCCAATTCATCATCTTTTCATTTTCCATTTTTCCTTTTTCCTTTAAATAATGAAACTAAATCCTAAACAACTAAAACATATTTTTTTGAACACTTTTCTTTTCCCTTTGAGAAATTCTAGCTAAAAATGGATAAAATAACTAAAACTAAAAGTAAATACAAATAAAAATAGAACAAATAAAAACGAATAGTAAATAAATAAATAAATAATAAAACACCAAAAATTTGGTGTCTACAGGCACAGAAGAAGAAAGTCCAGCAGTGTCATCGGCCGATCCAAGAGCTGAAGAGGACCCTGCTCGTATAGAAGGGCGTCGACCTGGTGCTCGAATGGGTCTCGGGAATGTAAACTGGTACATATCATCAACTTGCTCTATAACTCCCATTTTCTCTAGACAGTCCTCATCCAGAAACTCCATGTCAAAAACCAGTTGGAGATCATGATTCTGAAAATTAAGAACCCTTAACTGGATTACCCGGTGCGTGATATGCGACCCAAGTATCAAGGATTTGTTTCTCTTGGCTAAAACGATCTTAAATTGTGATGCCGGCCAACACCCTAAATTCACCTTAATATTGTTCTTCATACACCAGATAAAGAAGAATTCAGGTCAACAAAATATATCGGAGCTATCCTTGTGATCCGAGTAGCTGTAGGCCAAGAAGCGCTGAACATATCGAGAACAAGGATCCTTAAGATAAGAACTTCTGGATCTAAAAGGGTCGTAACGGTCTCCGTCAGACATTTCCTTCCAAATATTGGAGTAGTGAGAGAAAAATGGTTCTATGTAGTCACACGCACTCTAAGCGGACTCCCTGGTTCTTGACTTTTTGCTCTTATTCATCTTATTCGTCTTATTCATTATTTTTTCAATTATTCATTCGGATTGATCATCTCAATCGAGAGACGATGTATGCAACAATTAATTCTACAATTGTGCATGGATTTTCCTCAACATAGTTGAACTAAATCTCTTTTTCTAGTCAAAGAACAATAGAGGTTTTGGTTCATCTAAAAATTGTGAGATCGAATTAATTTTATTTATTTATCTTATTTACTGGTATTGCATATTCTCTATTTGTGGTGTTTATAGTTATCTTGTTAATTGAATATCCTGGACCCGGACATTGAATTAATTTAACAATTTAATATCAATTGGAGCGTTGAATCCGTATTTGTTCAATTGCTCTAAAATAGAAAAAAAAGGAGGAGACTAAGTTCATTATTATTACTATTAAAAATAGAAAAAAAAGAAGGAGAAACAGAAAAACGTGATAAAAAGGTGTGAAGGTTGTGTAAATATGTGATTAAATTCGACTTGCCGATTTATGAATTTAATGTTGAGATTTTGGTTAATAGTTGAACCATTTGCTGATAAATGTTGATCGACCATTCCTTTTTCTTAGAATAGTTAGCCATAAATTAGAGAAGTCTACGGTTTAGAAGCTAATCGAGAAGATGTTTCCTGGATCTCGACTATTGATGGTTGATATGTGTTTTCTCGATATCTTGGCAATAAGATAGATGGATTGATAGCCATTGTTAGGAATTGGTGTTTGTTTGTTGTTTTCATTCTTGAGAACAAGCATGGTCTAGGTGTGGGGAGAATTAATAAGTCACACTTTTGTCATTTATTTTATAATTAATTTCCTCATATTATCTTATCGAATGTGCATTAATTAACAGATTCTACTCACTTTTGAAAATTTATATTGATTGCACGGAATTGGAACAAAATGTGGTAAAAATGTGCAAATTTTCCACTACAATTGCTATTTGGCGTAGGTGTGTCAAGTCAGACCTTAACATGCCCAAAAAATGCTAGACAGGTGCGTGACATCAATTGCCAATTGAAAATGCAACATGGAGCTACAAATATTCCATTAGCTGATTGTTAGTTTTGAATTGAAAAAGGTAGTTTAGCAAAAATAAGAAACGAACCAATTAGGAGATTTCCTATTTTTTTTGGTTTCGATAGAGTAGGAGATAGAAGTCAATTGAGATTAGGATTTTTTTTTGCCTATTACTCATGGGAGTAACCGTAGAGGGGTAGGGAATTATATAGGAAAATAGTAGACAATCTTGACTACATTAGATTTTGACTTTTTCATCTTTTTGTAGCTATTGATTCCATCATATGTCAGAACCCAAGGAAAAACATTAGTCATTCTTTTGGGTTTCGTAGTTCCTGCTTATTCTACTTATTATTCTATCAACTTTTTCATCTCAATTTGGAGACAATGTACGTGACAATTATTTCTGCAAATCTGCGTGAGATTGATTCAACGGCGATGAACTAAATCTCTTTTTCTAGTCAAGGAACAACGGAGGATTTGGTTCGACTTACATTTTGAGATCTAATTGATTTTAGTTTTCCTATTATTTTTTGGTATTCATATAGTTCCTGTTTTACTTTCTTATGGTTATTGTATTATTCAATTATCCCGAGCCCCCGGATGTTAGGTTAATTCAATAATCTAGAGTCAATTAGAATAATTAAATTCGTAATTGTTTGATTGTTCTAAATTAGTGACAAATAGCATAATCGAGACTATGTCAGGAAAATATACGGGCTAATTTGTAAACAACCCTCGTAGCGTGTTGTTTGGTTAAAACCGAGTTTCTCTAAATCTTAAAGCAATTGCAAAATTGAATTCTACGGTCGTACCTAGGATTATTTTGCAATTAGGGCAGTAGCTAATGGTCGTACATTAACTATCGATAATTAAGGAGAAATTGATTGTCATCGCCCATTCGACAATTATAACTTATTTATCAGTTTATATGTGAAATTATTTGTACATCGATGATTAATTGGGAGAACCATTTTCGAAGTTGCTTCTTGACTAGAGCCGATCTAATACTGTTTCAGTTTTTACAGTTTGTCATCTAATTTTTATTTAATTGCAATATTCGATTAGCATAGCTTATTGTTAATTTTCATAAAATCCCCCCATAACTTGAACTTTAGTAGGAACGAATTACTCTCAATTTCTGTGGATTCGACTCTACTTATCGCTATCTATAGAAAATATATTTTGTTTGAACAGGTATTTATTATTGTACAGACTCTACAACCTGTCAATTTTTTGTCAAATTGAACTGAGTAATGGAGAAATTGAACTCTTGACCCATCAGATAGAAATGAATCATAATTGGAGTATTGACAGTATATCCCATAAGCAATTCAAACTCAAAAGTAGAGTAAAACTCCTAACCAGTTCGACAAAGGCGGGACAGAAAATATCAAGATAAGGTCACCAACCAATGACGGTAAATATCCGCTCAACCCCCTCCCTTATACCTAGTGCATCCATGACAATTTTTTCACAACATTCGCAGGGGATGATATGCCGCTCACAACACTTAGCATATCGCTGCTGATCGGACGTCTTAGTGAAGTTTAAATACCCCCCAAAATAAAAGGATGTAGCCACATGGACACCCTTACCCCTACTTGGACGTGTTTGGACACCTGAAGAGGACGGTTGGTTGGTAGGTTCATTCACAGGAATGGTGGGTTGGGGAGTAAGAGGTTGAGGTTGAGGAGTTCTAGACCTAGAAATGGACTTTGGCCTCACCATTGTCTCCAATTATCACCCAAGTCAACAAAAGAAATAGACTTGCCAGCAAGTATATGAAGCAAGTAATCTAGACATGGTAACGGTAGTCAATGCAACAGGCACTCAATAAGCACGGGTTATTACCTAATTTATCCAATAAAAAACCCCAACAAATCCACACGCAGTTGACAGGCAGATTACCCCTAACAATGCAATTAAATTCAACCAATTTCAACAACCAATCAAGAGTCACTAGTGTCTCCCAATTCAATAGGCAAATGTAGAATTTATCCAGCCACAATATTAAAAAATTCCCAAATAATGCAGTAGTTCAAATTAAGAATCAAATGACTCCCAAAATTGATATAATCTAGGAAGGCAGTTCCCAAATGAATCGAATAACTACTGTCGGAAGTAATACTTCAAAATGGGTACTCTAGAGCGTTAGTTAAGAGGGGGTAAGGAAGTGGAGTACCTCTACCCCTATGACAACGAAAAGTGGTGGTAGAGGCAATCGTGGTAGTACGCATCGGCGAGCGAGGCAGCGACGTGCAGTGGCGTGCGACGGAGCAAGATGGCAGGCGAGCGAACGATGGCGAAGCAGCGGGCTGCGGTGCTTGGTGGAGCAACAACGGCAGTAAAAGAGGGAGACGGCGGCGTGCTATGGTGGTAGGCATCGCGAAGGAGGACCACGAGGGATAGGCGGCATGCGTCGGCATGCGTTGAGCTGAGGAGGACGATGGCGAACCGAGAGTCGGGGGATGCAGCTAGGTGACTGCATGCGGTTGTGTAGCGTCGGTTGGCGAGGGGAGTCCTAAGAGAAAGGATGGCGGCACGCGTTGGCGTGCGTTGGGTTTTCGATCGAAAGAGAAAGAGAGGGAACTAGGGGCGGAAGAAAGGGGAAAAGAGAAAGAAAGATAGAAGAAAAAGGAAAGAAAGGTTGCGGCTTTTTTTTAATTTTAAATTTTGAATTCAGATTTTAAATTTTGAAAATTAAAAATTAAATTTCAAGGTGGAATGAAAAAAAAATTATTTATTTATTTATTTTTTAATTATTTTTTTTAATACATATCTTTCCTTCTAACATGACGTGGACACGTCAAGAAGGAAAGAACCCTTCTGATGAATGTTCATTAAGTTCAAAATTATCACGTGCTCGGTTGACGCGGGCGCATCATAAGGGTGAAAACCCTTTTCATGAAAACTTTGAAAATGACACATTACCACGTGCCCAAGTGATGCGGGCACGTCATGAGGGTGGAAACTCTTCTGATGGAGAGTTGGTAAATTAAAAGTTACCCTGCGTTTTGTTGACACGGGGGCGTCATGTTGGTCAGTCCGCTCCAGGATCGAAGGAAGAGCTCTTCAAGTAACTCGACGCGGGCGCGTCATGAGGATGGAAACCCTTCTGATAAAGCACCTGGGAATTGCATATTATCACAAGCCTTGGTGATACGGGTGCATCATGTTTGGGGAACACCTACTAATCATAAAAAATAAAAAATTACACCAAGAATTTGGAAAAACCTTAAGAAAACAAATTGAAGCGACTAACTAAAATTGAATAAACAATTAAAAGAAATTGAGTTGCCTCCCAATAAGCGCCTTTTTTTAACGACTTTGACTAGACATGACTAGATGTCGTTAATCGAAATAATTTGGTATATCCAGATGTATTATCTCCACTTCTCCACTTGGAAAGCTCTCGTAATAGTATTTGAGATGATTTCCATTCATCACAAACTTATTGTCCGTCTTAGTGCTCTGAATTTCTACTGCACCATAGGGAAAGACGCGAGTAACAATAAAAGGACCGATCTAACGAGAACACAATTTACCTAAAAATAACTTCAGTCTGGATTAGTATAGGAAAACCTTCTAGCCAACTTCAAAGGTCGTTCTAGAGATTTGTTGGTCACGAAATTCCTTACTCCTCTCCTTATAAATTACTGCATTCTCATACGCTTCATTTCGAATCTCCCCCAATTCTTGCAAGTTCAACTTTCGATGGGCACCGGTTTCCTCTAAATTCATATTACATTGCTTTACGCCCAAAAGGCCTTATGCTCAAATTTCACTGGGAGGTGACACAGCTTCCTGAATACCAATCTATAGGGTGACATTCCTATAGGGGATTTATACGCATTCCGATAGGTCCAAAGTATATCTTTCAACTTTTGACTCCAATTCTTCCTATCGGGGCGAACTATTTTCTCTAGTATCGATTTAATCTCTCTATTTGAGACCCACGCTTAACCATTGGTTTGAGGTTGGTATGATGTCTAGACCTTGTGGAGTACACCATACCTTCGAAATAGCGCAACTATGGTCTTATTGCAGAAGTACGTCCCCCTGTCACTAACACTAGCTCTTGGTTTCCTAAAAAGCACAAAAATATTGGATTTAATAAAATGTTAAACCACTTTCAAATTGTTAGTCTGAGTGGTTCTAACTTTCACGCACTTGAAAATATAGTCCACTACCAACAATATATATGTAAAACCAAATAATGCAAGAAAAGACCCTATAAAATCTATACGCCAAATATCAAAAATTTCTATAAAATTTATCGTGACTTGGAGCATATGATCTCTACGGGTTATATTATATACCTTTTGACATCGATCGCAGGATTTACAAAACAAATAAACATTTTTAAACAACGAAGGTCAATAAAGTCCACTTTCCAATGCCTTATGCGCAGTTCGCTTTGATCCAAAATGACCTCCACATGTAAAAGTATGACAAAAAGTTTGTATTGATTGGAATTCAGCTTCACTTTTGTATATTCTCATTCCTTGGTCTGCGCATCTCTTTCACAGGTAAGGGTTATCCCATATGAAATATTTGGTATCGCTCTTCAACTTGTCCCTCTTTGCTTTACGCCAATCTGCAGGTAGTTTAGCAATTACTAGATAATTAACTAAATCAGCATATCAAGGCACTTTAGAATTTAGAGAAAATAGTTGTTCATCAGGAAATGTATCCTTCAATGGCACGTTATCCTTTCCAACTGGTATGCGACTTAAATGGTCAGCTACCAAATTCTCCGAACCTCTTTTATCCCTTATTTCCAGGTCGAATTCTTGCAAGAGAAATATCCATCTTATTAGCCTCGGTTTCACATCTTTCTTGGTCATTAGATACCTCAACTTTGTATAATCAGAAAATAGAATAAGTTTAACACCTTATAAATATGATCTAAATTTTTCTAAAGCAAGAATAATTGCAAGAAGCTCATTTTCAGTAGTGAAATAATTCAGTAGAGTTGCATTCAAAGCTCGGGACGCATAGTAGATGGCGTGAGTTGCTTTCCCCACTCTTTGCCCCAATACTACTCCCACTGTATGATCACTGACATTGCACATGATCTCAAATAGGAGATTCTAGTCAAGAGGTTGCATGATCGGTGGCGATGTCAATAACTCTTTTAACTTGATGAATGCTCTCTCACACTCAACATCGAATTTGAAGGCCATATCTTTCTGTAAGAGTTTGAACAGAGGAGCTCCGATTTTTAAGAAATCATTGATGAATCTTCGATAAAAACCTGCATGTCTAAGAAAAGAAACACTTCCCGCATACTCGTGGAATAAGGTAAAGTAGATATAATGTCTATTTTATCCTGATCAATCTCAATACCCTTAGAGGACACTACATGACCTAAAACTATCCCATGTTCAATCATAAACTGACATTTTTTTATAGTTAAGCACGAGATTAGTTTCTATATATCTCAACAAGATCAATTTCAAGTTATCTAAACAATTATCGAAACTATCACCATATACACTAAAGTCGTCCATGAAAATATCAATAATTTTCTCAACATATTTTGAAAAAAATGCTCACATCTTTGAAATGTCGTAGGTGCATTGCACAATCCGAAGGGCATTCGCCAGTATGCGAAAGTTTCAAACAAGTACGTGAAAGTGGTCTTCTCTTGAGCTTCCGATGCGATTGCAATTTGAAAATATCCTGAAAATTCATCTAAAAAATAATAGTAAGGTCGACAAGCTAATCGCTCAATCATTTGGTCAATAAAAGGAAAGGAAAAATGATTCTTTTTTGTGACAACGTTTAATTTCCGGTAGTTGATATACTACCGCCATCGGGTGGGTTTACACACTGGCATGAGCTCACCCTTTTGGTTGACCTCCACTATTACTCCTACTTTCTTTGGAAGTACCTATACTGGGCTCACCCATGGACTGTCTAATATTGCGTAAATAATCCCCACATCTAGCAGTTTTAGTATTTCTTTTTCACTATTTCTATCATAAGGGGATTGAGCCTCCTTTGAACTTGTCGTACCGGTTTGGTATATTTTTCAAGCCTTATTTGGTGCATATATACGGAGGGGCTAATTCCCTTAATGTCGGAGATGATCCATCCTATCACATGCTTTTGCTCTCTAAAAACTCGGATTAACTTGTCCTCTTGTGTTTCTGATAGTCCTACCGAGATAATTACCGGAAACATTTCCTTCTTACCCAAATATACATATTTCAAATGTTTTGACAGAGATTTCAATTCTATTATCGGTGCCTACACCACAGATGGTAATACTCTTTGGTGAGATTCGGGCATGAAGAAAGGTGCGAGCTCATACTTTGTCATAGTGATCGACAGCGATTGCAAAGCTCCAATCGTATATTTCAGCTCTTTACTCAACTCTACCTCATAAGTTGTGTCCAACTCAAGGTGTTTTGTTAAAACAACTTCCAACTCATTCCTGTCAATAATTTCAAACACTTCCTGCACCGCAGGGTCAATAGCACTCACAGAAAAAATGGAACTAAAATTAGAATTCGAGGGGTATTTCATGGTTTCAAAGATATTGAAATGAATAATTTTTTCATTAAATTTCATGGACAAGGTACCCTTATTAATATTAATTTTAGTCTGGATTGTGCTATAAAAGGGTCTGTCTAGTAGTAAAGGCGAGGGATCAAGGGAATGATCATCATCCATGTCAAATATATAAAAATTAGTTGTGAATACCAATTCATTAATTTTAACCAACACATTTTGGACCAATCTATCAGGATATGTATTCATTCGATCAGCTAATTAAATTATTATCCTAATTTCTTTTAACGGACTTAGGTTCAAGAAAGCATAGATAGATTTAGACATTACATTGATTGATACTCCTAAATCCAACATGACATTTTTAGCAAAGTATTACCTATCCTACAGGGGATAGAAAATATATCTGGATCCCCGCATTTTGGTGGGAGTTTCCTCTATAGAACTGTTGACACGTTCTCTCTCACAATAATTCTTACATCTCCTATCAGCCTTCTTCAGTTGATGCACAAATCTTTTAAAAATTTCGCGTATTTTGACACGTGTTTGATTGCATCTAGTAGGGGAATGTTGATCTCTACCTTGCGAAATACCTCCAAGATCTCTTTCTCCTTGTTTTGCTTTTTCGATTTCTCCAACCTACTAGAAAAAATGAGGGGGATTAGTTTTAACCTCAATGATTGGGTGTAGACACCAAAATTTTAATTTATTTCATTTTTATTTTATTTTATTGATAATTATCGTTTATTTTTATTTTATTAATCTCGTGATTTTATTTTAGATTTTTTAGCATTTTAGCTATTAAATTTTTTAATTTAGCTTTATTTATTATTATTATCCCTTTTTGCTCATTGGTTTCTTAATTTCAATTTTATTTTTAGACATCTTTTAGCATTAAAATTTTATTGAAAAAAAGAAATTGTTCACAAAAATATGCTTTACATTTTTTAGATTCGATTTATGCAAGTTTGTTATTTATTTAAAAAAAAAAGGGCCATGCAGGCGGCAGAAGTACAGAGGCATTGTGGCTCCATTTTTCCCTATCATTTTCTATTCATTTTCTGGTTTTTCTCCCAAACAAAAAAATTTTTCGGCCACCTCATTCCCTTGGATTCTTTTCAAGGGCCTTCTGGAACAAGGCCATCGGGTGGCTCTAAAACAGTGAGCAAATCCCAACTCTCATCCTGACCTTTGAGGTAAGGGTTGAGAGTTGGTACTCCATATAAAAAGGATCGGATGGCGGCTAAAGAAAAGGGGGAGAAAAAACAGCGGCTGAGTGAATCTAGGGAGAATGAGGGAAGCTTGGGGCGGCTAGGATTGGAGGGAGAGAGAGCCGAGAGATTGAGAGAGCTTCAAGAGAGGTCTGAGAGCAAAAGGGAGAAAGAGGTAACGGATTGGAAAAGGAGAACTGAGCGAGAGAGATACAGAAAAAAAGAAACCTACGGGCTGAGGAAGAGATCTGGGGAGCGGAGTAAGAAAAAAAGAAAAGCTACGGGGAAAAGAGAGAGCTTGCGGCTGGAGAGGAAAACTGAGAGAGCTGGGAGGTTTTGAGAGCTGGACAAAAGGGTGACCGAGAAGTGAGTGGCGGCTGGAGGGTGAGATAGAAGAGCTGCCGGAAAAGAAAAAGGGAGAAAGGGAGGCTGAGCGAGGGAGAAACCGAGAGTGTGAGATAGAGAGTAAGGGTGGCGGCCGGGAAAACAGAGAGGAAGAAAACCAGAAAAAGAAAAAGGGTTGATCTTCGGCTAGCATCCCCTGCATCAGTGCTGGAATCTTCCGCGACCTAGTTCGTGGATTTCGTTTGCCAGAACCGTTCGATTTCTGGGAGCCTCTCCTATTTGTTTAGCAGCCTAAGTGCTCTCAGGTAATCGTGGATTCTTCTCAATCTTGGTTTGACACAATTTTATAAGAGATCTGAACCCTTTTATGCATGATTTTCTTCATTTCCTAAGTTTTGTCGATGCTTGAGGACGATGACTGCAAATCATCCTTTTTCTTTCTTTGGTTGCTGAAGTTGTGACCTGTTTGACGTTCTTGTTTTTGTTTGTCGCTTGACTGGGGATGCCATGAACATGTTTGCTATCAAAGCTGTGTTTAGAATCTTCTTGTTGCAAACTTAGGAACCAAAAAGCTGTTAGCTTTCGTGCTTTCTTTCCCTTGTAAAATTGAATGAGTGCGGTCCGTGGGTTGCAAGTTTTGTTCTTAGTATCTTGTTTGTGCTTATGATTTGGGTCTTAGGCTGTTTTCTTGAAGCTTTAGGTTTGAAGTTAGTAGATGTTCATATGCCTTTGTACTGCCGGACCTTGGTTGGGGTTTGATGAACTTGTTTTATTGTCTCCCTGCGCATATGGAAGCCGAAAAATTGCAGAAAGTTCTCAACTTTGATTTTTCTTTTCAGAATCTTTTGGAATGTATAGATCTAGAGTTGGGTTCTGTTTGGATTGGGTTTTTTGGAGGGTAGGGATGGCTGTCTTTTATAGGATTGTATCATGGCTTCTTGCTTGAGTCATGAACTGGTTTAGTGTAATTGAAAAAACCCAGAAAATTGACGTAAAACTTCAAGCAAGTCTGCTTTAATGTTTCCTTGATTGCTGCTGCTCCGTTTCTTGTTGTGGGTGTAGTTTTGATGTTGAGTTTTACTGTTGAATGGAGTAAGTTGCAGGTTTTTTGCTAGCATGGCAAGTGATTTGCAAGATTTATATGTTGATAATGAAACCCAGAAAATTGCAGAAAATTCTTGAAAAGTTTGCATGCTTGGATGATGGAATTTATGTGATTTCATTGTTTAAGATTAAAGTTTGATGTTTGGTTCAGTTTTTAGTTATATTTAGTGAAGAGGAACTTGCATACTTGTATTAAAAACACAGGAAATGAAAGAAAGCTGCATTTCGTTCTCATGTTTTTGCTGCTTTTCCTTTGTCCCGTAACAGCCCACAAAGCTGGGTTTCCTCAACTTGTTTGCATGCTCAAGCTTATGTCAATGATACTTGTAGAGAAATTGATTACGCTTGGGTTTTGTTTATAACTTTGGCCATTTTTCTAGGTTATTAACAAGCTGCGAAATGGTAGAAGCAAAGTAGCTTCAGTTGGTCGAAAGCTTGGGATTGCATGCATGAATCAAGTTTCAATAATTACACTTTAACCCTTGTTTCTTGTCTAATTCTACTATGGCCCAAACAATTGGAAAAATCAATCAAATTGACCCCTCAAATTTCTTTAGTTTTTGCAATCAAGTCATTACTTGTTTTAATTTTACATGGGTTGTCCGCCTTCCTTTAAATGTCTTGGATTGATTTCATTTCATACTTATTCTCATTTCATGTGATTATTCTTTAATTAAAGCGATGCCTTGACCTTTTCTTTTATTTTGGAGGGTAAATAAGTAATTTCACTTCATTAGGGCCCCAATTCAAGGGAGGTACACCTTATCCCTTATTTCTTACTTTATTTGACCTTACGTGCCCTATGTGACTTTACGCGTTTAATTGCATGCCTCTTGAATGTTTATTTATTTATTCATTTGCTTTATTGGCTTTAGTTTTGTATAGTTATTTTAGTTCAATCTTGATCATTTGAAAGGCACTTGAATGCCAAATTTGTAATAGTTAGGTATTTATTTTAATTATTTATTTCATTTCCCCCTTTTAGATTGTAGTAGGGCTCCCCTTTTGTACTAGATAGGGCTTATGTGCTATTTGCTTACGTGCTACATGCCTATGTGTTTAATTGCTTTCCCTAGGCTTCTGCATCTAGATAAGCATGTTTATGTGTCATGTGCTATGTGAAACTATGTGCTTTGCCTGTCTATTTGTTTTAGTATTATATCTGATTATGTGGATGGAATGCACGTTACCGTGGCTAGTCCAATGCTAGTCATGGTCTTCCCCTCGATCACTCACAAGTCCAATGCTTGTGAGAGAGCGTTAGTGAAGGGCTAGTCCGATACTAGATCCAATAGGACCGTCCCTCGCTAGTACATATTTGCATGCCTTTACTACATCTTCATTCATTTTTTTTCTTTTAGTTTTACATTTTTGCATGATCCTTCACTCCCTTTCCCGCATTTGAAACATGATTTTTAGGATTTTGCATTTCATTCTAGTTATTAGGGTCATTTGCTTGATTAGGTTAGGGAGTCACCCTTCTGGTAAGGGAAACAGACGAGTTTGGCTACATATAGTCTTAGCACGCTTGTTTTCTTTCTAACCAAAAGGCAAATCAAAAGTCACGATTTAGGGTCTCCCCGTACCCGTCATGTTTGCATTCCTCTAGGGCTCATGCATTTTTACATTACCATTTACTTTTCCACTTTACGCACTACCACTTTTACATTTTTACTTTTTACAATACCATTTTACACATTTGCACACCGCCACATTGCACATTTTACTTTTCACTTCACACACTACCACCTTTTAAATTTTTACTTCACACACTACCACACTACCACTTTTCACATTTTCTCTTCACACTATCACTTTACACTCTCTCACATTTGTACACGTGCACTTTTACATACTCATTTGCACACTTGCACCTAGCACTCGTTTTTACACTCAAAGACATTTTTCGCACACATTCATTATTACTTGAGCATTCATTTGCATTTATTCGTGACCTCTTTGGGGATTCACCATTGGCTATCACAATTCATGTGATTAGGACCAATCGAGCCTCTAAAGAGACATTTTACCCCCTTTCAAACCATTCATTAGATTTAGGTTGCATACATGTTAGACACATCCACAATGCAATACATCTTTTGGGTAGAAATTAGGAAAATTATCACTAAATCACGCAACTAGCTTAGACTAGGGTAAAAGGGTGCCTTAGACTTTGTCTTTGCCTTCCCTTTTATTAACTGTGACCCCCGAACTCGTCTCTTTGATTTTCGTAGACTAAGAGTCATCTAAAAAGGTTTTACTTCATTTTTCAAAAACTACTTTTTGGGTGACTTGGTACACCCCAACTCAATACCAAGTGGCGACTCCTACTTTTCTATTGAAAAACCTTTTTAGATTGTCATTTTGGCCAAATCGTCGCACTTAAAAAATCCCATGGCCTTTCCCTTTATTTCTCACATTCACACACACTACACATTATGATTTCAAACAACTATCTTTCATTTATTTTTCTCAAAAAATGGGGCGCGACATTGGGTCAGGGAGTACCACTGAATTTTTGCTGTTTCTGTCCTCCTCCTTAAGCTCTTTCTCGATTTTTTCTTCATTCTTGTCTTTTGGAGTCACGAGTTCGGATCCCTGAATTTCCGTCCCGCTCTTTAAGTTGATTGCACTTACATTTTTTAGGTTAAGTTTAGGTTGAGACAGCAATTTTTCGTGAACTTGGGATTCCAGGCGGTCGATTACTAATGCCATTTGACTCATCTGACTCTGCATTGCTTGAACTGTTCCATTTGATTCCTTATATTTTATAGGTCAGAATCTATCTTTTGTTGACTAAAAATTAACTGCTTCATCATTTCTTCTAGAGATAGGTTTGAGCTTAGAGAAGATGATGGCAGGTGAGGTTGATACTACTGTTGATACCCTTGCTGTTTATTCAATGCAAAATTTGATTGCCTATTTCCTCCATAACTAAAGTTAGGGTGATCTTTTCAACCCGAATTATATGTGTTCGAGTACGGGTCATATGACTTTCTCGGCGCGGGCACGTAACCAACCATGTTTACTTACTCGACACTTTCTTCTTGAATCATTGGGCACATCTCTGTATAGTGACCTATAGCAGTGCAATTCCCACACACCTTGGCTTGTGGAAGATTTCCTACAGTCAATTGCCTAATAAAAGATGTTAATTCGGATAACTGCTATTGGATAAAGGATATCTGGGAGTGTATCGGAATATCTTCTCTTATATCGAATTGCTGGGAGTTTTCGGCTATCTCTTCAATCAACTCTCATGCTTCTCGAGAAGTCTTGTTCACCAACGCCCTTCTACTTGCAGCATCAATAATACTCCTGTCTCTGAAAATTAGCCCATCGTAAAAATATTGGATAAGCAATTCCTTGCTTATTTGGTGTTGAGAGCATTTGATGTATAACTTTTTGAATTTCTCCAGTAATCATAGAGCGACTCTCGTGAATATTGCTTGATACCGCGTATCTCCTTTCTCAGACTTGCAGCTCAAGATGCAGGAAAATATTTTTTCTCAAATTTTTTCTTCAGCTGCTCTCACGTGGTGATACTGTCTAGAGATAGGTAGTACAGCCAGTATTTTGCTAAGTCCTTAAGAGAGAAGGGGAATGCTCTCATTTTTATCTGTTCTTCCATAATTTTCGGGGGTTTCATACTGTTGAAAATAACATCGAACTCCTGCAAGTGCTTATAAGGCTTTTCATCTGGTAAATCATGAAAAGATGGTAAAAGATGAATTAGCCCAGATTTTAATTCAAACAGGGTGTTATCATTTAAATTCGAAAAAGTAATGCATAAGGGTTATTGATTTAAATTAGGAACAACCAACTCTCTCAATGTCTGTGTATTAGCTATAGTGATTTCTTCTCGATCCGGGTCATTCGAAGTATCGCCAAGCGAACTTGTTGATTCAACTTCTGGATCAGGTCTTTGAGATGCAGCACTAGATTGCTCTTCTCTGAGTTGTCTGGTCTCTTTTCGCGTTCGACGAGTAGTTTTCTCTACTTCAGGATCAAAAATCAATTCGCCTGTACGAAAAACCCGAGACATAAACTAGAAAAATACCAGAAAATTAAAACGAAAATGAACTTAAAAGAAACAAATTAACTAACGCCAGTCCCAGACAATGGCGCAAAAAATTGACAGGTTGTCGAGCCTGTACAATAATAAATACCTACTCAAACAAAATATAATTTATGCAAATAGTGATACGCAGAGTCGAATCCACAGGGATTGGGGATATTTGTCTCTTTTGAAATTCACACTAACGATGGGGTTTTTTTTATAGCAATGGTAATAATTAAATTGTTTGACTAAAAGTAAATAGCCAACTAAAAATTAAATAACAAACTATTAAAACTCGAATTAATAATGACTAAACTCTGACCAAGAAATAACTTCAGTAATGGTTAAATTAATTGATCATCGATGCAGAGATAATTCCAATTATTAACTAATAAATAAGTTATAACTGCCAAACAAGCGATGACAGTCAACTCTTCCTTACTGTATCGATGACTGAGATACGCCCGTCAATTACTACTCTAATCGAGAATTAATTCTAGGTACGCCTGTAAGATTTAATTTTCCAATTGCCTTACGTATTAGAGGAGCTCTATTCTAACCAAATAACACACTACCAAGGTTATTTTAGATTAGTCTGCATATTCTCCTGACACAAACCCAATCATACCAGTTATCACTATTTTCGAGCAATTGAACAATTACGGATTCAATGCTCCAATTGACATTAGATTGCTAAATTAATTCAATGTCCGGGCCCGTGATACTCAATTAATAAAACAACCATAAGCACTACAATCAGAGAATATGCAAATACCAGTAAATAAGATGAATAAATAAAATTAATTCGATCTCACAATTTTTAGATAAACCAAAGCATCCGTTGCTCGTTGACTAGAAAAAGAGATTTAGTTCATCTCTGTTGGAACAATCTCATGCGAAATCGTAGAAACAATTGTAGCATACATCGTTCCTCAATGCGATGAAGAAAATCGATTCAATTAAGAATAAGCAAAAGATCTGCTAAGTCAAAAGAATGACCAATTGTTTCTTCCTTTGCTCTGACATACGATGGAATCAATAGCCACAAAAAGACGAAAAAGTCAAGAGCAAAAAGGAGTTAAGATTGACTGCGCCCCTTTTCTTCTCAAATTTTTTTCCTACTGCCTATCCGACTACCAAGAGGAATAGAAGGGAAGACTCCTAGTTGAGCCTGACCTCCGTCCTCTTTGGAAATTACTAAAAACAGAAAAAGGGAAGTTCCCCAAAATTTTCTCCTAGTCTGCCGCAGTTGACCACTGGATAAGGGAACCAATCTCCGTTTGGACTCTTGTTCCCTTTTACTATTCAAATTCTTCTGTTAACTACCGTCAAATTAGCACCTTTTTATGGTATTTTGTTCTATTCCATGCAATAAATACAAATTTTTAAAAGTGAGTAGAATCCGTTAACTAATGCACAGTTGGTAAGATAATAGGAGGAATTAATTATAAAATAAATGACAAAACTATGACCTATCTTGTACCTATACACGCAGTTTATATCATAAAAATCCAGTATTTAATCCTCATACTTTTATTTTTTTTTAGCCAGAAACTGAATCACCACCAATCGAAACAGGTACCTAAGCACCAACTAATGAAATTTTTTCAAATAATTCTAAATTTTTTAAAATATAGACCATGATCCCTTGACCTACATTGAAGAAGAGTTTTATAACTATCTCTAGTGGCTAGAGTAGTTGGTTATTTAATCCTCATACTTACTAGAGGAAAACTTGTGTCTCCATCCACAGAAAGAAGCACACAAAATTCAGCTCCTTGTGAAAAGTAAAAGACTAGAAAGGTATAAATTACATGTGTGTGTGTGTCTGCTTGTTCTTGTGATATATGAAAGATGAGGGATAATAGTGACACATGTTTCGAGAAAAAACTCGCCAAAAAAAAAGGAAAAAAAGAAAGAAAAAGAGAATAGAGAATTCTTGATCTTACAAGTACTGTTTTATCTTGCCAATCAACCTTGATTTTTCCTCTAAACTACATCCAAATTATTATTTGGTTCTTAAATGATTCTACAAAATATATTTAACTCTAAAAACCTTTTACCATTCGTAATCAACCATATTTCTGTCAGCTTGAGGATAACCTGGCTTGCTTTTGACTTTTGAGTTTTGTCCATTAAAATCACTAACCAGATTTACTAGAGAGGCAAACTGCCTGTTTGTTAAGTTGAAGGGGGCAAAGTGCAAATGTGGTGAATGTTGAATGAATTTTTTTTTCTTTTCATTTAACCCTAGTAGCCAACAAATCGTTGGCTTGTCTTGGCTATTGATGACTTGTTTATGTTATTCCTGATTTGGCACCAAAAAGTGGGCTTTTGAAGGATATTGCCAATTTTAAGTTCTCGGCCATGTTACTAATGCATTACTGTTAAATGCTTTAACATGTATAATATGTTAATCATTATCTTACAACTATTAAATAAGTAGTTATGTGTGACAAACTTAGCTTTTCTTGCATATTGATATCGGCTGCTCCTTGTAAGTTTTCTCTCTTAAGTTTGCTAATTGTAATTCATAGTTCCAAACATAATTGTATTTTTGTTCGAAGTACCAGATATTTGATTTGTCAGATTTGTTAGAAATTTGAGGACTAAATTGATCCGGCATTCATAAATTAAAGTAAAATGTTGAGTGTCTAATAATTGAGAAAATTTTAAGGACTTTTAAAGGCAATTAAACCAAATATTAGGTCAATCAACCATATAGCTTTGCAACAGTAGCCACAAATGATTTTGGAGAAATGTAAAGCTTATTTTATTTCTTTGTCATAGAATTCCTAATACATAATAAATTTTGGTCCCCCAGATGTAGAAAGGACGCTCCTGTCTGGAGCAACAAATGACTAGGAATAACCAACAACCCCCACAATAAAAAATAATAATAATAATAAGTAGAAAACATAAGAGGGAGAAGAAAACATCCTAGCACTGTTTTATTCCTATGAGTCTAGGCAGTTGCAATTGGACCCATGGTAACATTGGCTTCCACGTTCTTCATGAGTTCAAATCTTGGCTCTTTGGCCTGGAATTTAAGTCCAGCATACAGTTTCATGTAGTCATCAAAAACAAATTTTGGGTAGACTTCTTTTCTTTCTTCTGCTTCTTTTTCCAGTAGTGCTGGTGCTGGATAAATAACTGCATCATTGCCTGGATTGTAGAATGAAGCAAGTGACATCCTATTTCCATCTGTTTGAGCTATGACTCGGTGGAGCACACTTTTGTATTTTCCATTGGTAATCACCTGTGATTAATTTGTAACATAATTAGAACCCTAAATAAAAAGGCATAAATGAATAAACAGTCAATTCGATTTGTTAATTTTTGCATAAATTAATATTGATGTTTAGTGTTGCTTACAAATTACAATCACCCCTCTAAATCTAGTATGATATTCCGTAATTATAAGTAATTTTTATGAGAAATAATCTATTCATAAGTAATATTGATTTATGAGGCACAAGTGTAACTATACGTAATATGTTGGTATGAAAGTAAGAAATCTATTGTTTCTTTATCATATTACTTATAAAAGTATAAATTTTTAATCCCAAGAAATTAAAGTGTACCTCGAGTTGGTCACCAAGGTTGACCACAATAGAGTGCTTCATTGGAGGGACATCAACCCATTGATCACCCTTGAGGAGTTGTAGACCACTTACTTTGTCGTCTTGGAAAAGCAAGATAACCCCACCAGCATCAGTGTGTGGTCGAAGTCCCTTAATCAATTCTGGCTTGGGACATGGAGGGTAGTTGCTAACCTTGGTGCCAAAATTGGGACCTTTTGAACCATAAAAGGCTTTCTTCAAATAGCCCTTCTCGAGACCAAGATTTTCACATAGTAAATCAAGAAGTTCTTCAGCCAATTTTTCTAATCTTACCGCAAACTCCTTCATGAGGGTCCTGCATCATAAGAAAAAAATAATGAGGAAAATTTGATTGGATAGATGGAATTAATAAAAAAGAGAAAAATAGCCTATGACAGAGCTATGGATATATCTTGCTTTTTAGGCGTTGACAAGGGAATATTTTAACATATTTTAAGCCAAGTTGTCAATCATTGTGTCTGATGAATGGAAATCCAAATCTATCTGTTTCTTGAGAAGGGTCGCAGAAGTATGGCTGCATGTGTAGCATGTTCAATCAGCTCAAAACTTCCTGTTGTTATAGCGCAACAGTATTTATGGTTTTCATGCTCCTGTTAAGATCTTGTCTTGAATAACTTTCCACATCTGTAAACAACGCTCTAATAGTACAAGGACGAGAAGAAAATCCGTGCTTAGAACACAAATAAAATGTTAACAAAGACTCAAATTTACAACCTTTAACAACCAAGGTATGAATTATTACAAGTAACATAAAGACAAATTCATACTGATGATTTCTTCAAATTTTTTTTAGTTTTCTTTCTGTCAGCAAAATGATTACTTATCCACATAAGACTTGCTTCAAAATATTTCTTGAAATGGGAAATGTGCTATAATTATTACCTGTATTCATCATCTAGATCAGGGACTTGTGAAATGTTTGAGACAGGAAGGTGGCGCAAGAAAAATGTGCTCTCCCAATCCATATCCGTAATCTCAGCTTGTACACCCTCTAAAGCCTTGCTTGCCACCAACTCCTTGAACCTTTGCTCCATGCATTTCTTGTAATGACCTTTTGTCAATCTTTCAACTGTGTCCATCATCTCGTGTGGGATTCCATGGTTCACCAACTACATCAAAGTTTCAAAAGAAAAGAAACAAAAGTTAATAATATAAACTTCTTAGAACCATTAAAATTAAAACAAACTCATTAAACCTCTACACAGTTTGTTACATAAAAAAAAAAAACAAAATGAGGTACAGACTAGTTTGCCTTATATCAGAAAGAAAATTTAAAAAAAAAAAAGGAATGTGTATTACCTCAAAGAAACCCCAGTTTTCACAAGCATCCTTTATATGCTCCATGGTGGAAGCTCTCTTGTCACCATTGAGGTTTTTCATGTTGATTACTGGGAAGTTCTCCATCTTACTAGCCTTTGTGGTGGCTATTTTTCTTTCCTAAATGTGTGTTTTGTGCGTGGGAGTTGGATTTTGTTGTGTATTTTGTGTGTTTGTGTGTTGTGTGTGGGATTTGGATTTTGGGGTGGCAATTTATAGGAGAAAGCTGGCAGGAGTGGAGACTCAGAGAACACTTGAAAATCATGTAGTGGTGGAAAGGTTGTAAATGGATGGAAATTTCCATTTGGCCCACCAACAACACATGACTTAAATTCCAGTTGTTCTAGGTCGTTTTGCCTTGTTGGACCATCTTACCTGAAGTGCAAAGGTCCCACTTCTGATGGCTGGACATTTTCATCTTGACCGATAATGTGTGGCTGCCCTATTTTATTGTTATTGTTTTTATTTTTTTATCACAATAGTAATATTTCTATAACCTAATATATTCTAATCTAAAAAGAGTGGAATCGATGAGAGTTGAAATACCCTCAGAGAAAGCCACTCAAGACAACCACATATAATGTAAATTGGTGGATGTAAAATTGAATATTGACCTCCCACGCCACCAAAGACTAAATTGCTTGGTGGTGACCACCGGCCCTTTGGACGGCTGGCTATTATTATTGTTATTATTGTTGAAATGGATCAGAGGCAAAAATTGAATATTTGGGAGGCCAAAATTCACCAAAGACTAAATTGCTTGGTGGTGACCACCGGCCCTTTGGACGGCTGGCTATTATTATTGTTATTATTGTTTTGTTGAAATGTGATCTGAGCTGTTATCATACAAAACTGCTTGAATACTTGGATGGATTTGTATAATAAGATTTTTTACACTAGTAATTATATATATATAATACTTACATTTAAATAAAAAGTATATGTCATGCACTTAAAATTGTTCAGAAACATAAAAAATTTATACGTTGATAATGTAGAATAAATTAATTCATACTTAAATAGATATACCATTTACAATTATACGTTTAAAATATGTTAACATTTATCTCATGCAACCTATACAAAAACTGATCTCAACCGTTTAAAATCAATTTTGCCTCCAACCGTTCCTTATCCATCATTTAGCAATTATTGAGGCGCACAAATCCCTTTTTTTGTCATCCATAAACCTGTGGCTGCCGGATGGAATAAGGTTTTCAAGCTTGGCAAAGTCCTTGGTCTAACCCATAGATGTTTTCACTTTCCTTACTGGTTCTAAAAGGAAACAGAGTTTTATTGGCTAATTGATGAATGAATCCAACTTGGGTTTTCTTTATCGTCGTGTTTGTCCTCTTTAAGAAGACAAATAAGGATAAATAGTTAAAACTTCTGACGTCTTGCATTACCGACTTTGTTTCATATATCAGTCAAATTTAAGTGATTATGTCAATCTTTTTTGTTTTTTTATGGCAGTCGGCAGTGGGGAGTCCCAAGGGGGCTAGGGGGCAGCTGCTCCCAAGTTCTGAAAAATTCCTTTTGATTCCTGAATACTTTGAAGATTTTCCATTTAAAATCATATTGCCCCGCCCTCCCCAAGTTAATAAAGCTTTTGCCTCATGAAAATTATTATCTTTTAGACTTTAAATACTTTTAGATTTCTATTTAGTTAGTTCATATACATAATTTAACTTCATAATACATGTTTTTTTTAGAATTTTATGTATTACCTCCCTGAAATTTGGTATTAAAGCAAAGAGAAGTTCGTTTTTCCGGTACATAAGAAATGAGAAGGTAGAGACATGAATAGTTATACGAATTTGATATATTATCATGTATCTTGATCCAATATTGGGGAAATAGCTTCCTTCTTGTGGTTTGTAGACTTACTTTTTATTATTGCTCTATTAAAAATCATCTTAAGATCATAAAAAAACTTATTCATATAGAAATTTGGTTTAAAATAATTTACATTGATTTCGGATTAACTATAAAGACCAAAATATTAAGCGATATAGTCACAAAAAATTAACATGCATTTTTAAAATTTCAAATTTAGACTCGTAAAGTAAAATTGCCATATTTTTAAGTTCACCCCCTCTTTTTTAAAATCCTGGCCCCGCCATGCTAAATCTATTAACTGTATGACCAACTAATCCGTTCACTTGTTTTGTGGTTTATGTTAAAACCTTTTACAATATTAGTGAACAATTAACCTGAAGTACACTAATGGCGAATTTTAAATTAGTTAATAGGTGGTTCCACTGTTATCTAATCAGCAAAAGTTTATATTGATAGCAATTTATTTGAATAAATTTCATATACACTGTCAATGTATATACTATCACGGTTAGATAGATGACACATGAGTAACGTTTGAATTTCAAATTCAAATTTTATACATGTATCATATATCTAATGGTGATAGTGTATATAAGATTAATCCATTCATTATACGCAGTTTATTGGGTGCATGATAATGTTAGAATTTCATAATGAGTACATTATTTTATTTGGTATGTGTATCGTGCCGTCAGACCACAAATAGAAAAAGCCATGTAGAAATCAAGTGCATATGCATTTGGATACTTCTTCGTATTTATCTCTTCATTTGCTCACCCCTTCTTTCCCTCTTCTTTCAAAAATTTCTTCAGCTAACCAACTCCACCTCTCATTCTCCAGTTCCCCTGGTCTTTCTCCCAATTGTGTTTTGTCTTTGCTTTTGAAATAAATTTTTCTCTTTTTTTTTAATAAATAAAGAGAAAAATATTATTATTAAACTTGTTGAAAGTCATCCAGTACTGATTATTTTACAAAATCTATAATAAAAATTTTTATAAGTCAATGATTTGATGCAGATCAAGAAGCAAAGTAATTTAAATATTTGATTCCACAAGTTTCTGACTATTGGCTATTAGATCATTAAACATATTAAACTAATAAACATACGTACTATATTAAGGGCAGCATTTCATTTTTCTTGTTCCACCTATCACTTAAATTTGTCTCTTTGATAAAATAATTCCTCTAGATCTTGAACATTGAAAATTTACTTGTCATTCAATTTACAATCAAACTATTATATAGTCCTCATAACATAGTATTTGTCCTATGAAGTACGGGATAGAATGTTTTGTTGACGGGTATTTATACCTCCAAGTGTAGATCAAATTGTAATATCGATGAATTGTAAACTATTGTATTAATCACACAATTCTAAGTTATACACAATCTTATGAAAAATAAAAGAGTAAGATTTGTAGATAGGTTGTTTTTTTTTAAAAAAAGGCTACATTTGGTATCGAGTATTAGTTCTTTCTTATGGAATTAGTTCGTGAAGCTACTCTGTTTAAATCTTTTTCACTTCCGCGTCAAAAAATAAAAAAGATAGGATGAACCCACGAGGTATATCGGCCAAAAATGATGTGATGAAAGTATGTATCAGAAAAGGTAAAATGTGCACAAGCATAATGCCAACACTTGAAATTGTGCTGAGGTAATTGTATCAGTAAAAGTTAGAGAAAGTGGATTTATAAGCTTGCTATTTGTCTGAGGCAGCTATTCTGATTGGGGAAATTTGGTATTTTTTTACTTTTTTTTTTGGATACTAATGGAATTACTTCTGTTGATTTTGCTGTTTCTTGTAATAACTTTATCCAAGTTTCAATAACACTTCAATTGAACAAAAATTAAAATACTTATAGAGAAATTTTAACTGGCAATATGTATGATATGGACCTCTAAACAACAAATGGTTGGCTGGTTTGCTGAAGAATCTGGATAAGTCATTACAAGAAGGGTCCAGCTTTTTTCCTTTTCGAAGAATGGTCAAGTTGATTTAGACGGGACCTTGGCTACCTCGTAATGGTGAAAACGAATGTAATTTAGACAATTGACTTGGAATACAAATTCTGGATTCCCCCCAACTTCTTGGACATTGAAGCACGGCCAACCAAATGGGTCTAACTTTCTTGGTTTTTTTTTTTTTTTTGGGGTCTTATTCGTAAGAACTAATCAAGAGATACAAGTTAAATGGTTGAAGATCATTTTCTAAAGGCAAAGAACAATGCTTGTCATCATTATTAGAAAGAAATTTTGTAACAGCAAATTGAAAATGTCATTAGGTCTAATATAGCGGGTCTACTTATTTTTCTCTTTCTAATAAAATAAAAATATATTTTTATTTCATCAGATCTATATTAATGACAGAGAGTACATTGACACATGCCAGGAAATGAACAAATTTGAAAAAAATCAATATATCTAATACATTTAAAAAATAATAGAAATTACACTTTGAAGTTCCAACAGATTTCAAACTCAAATAAATCACCAGTAAACCAATGAACATTTGTGTATGTTAACACTGTCTAATATGTTGTTCAACTAGTTCAAGCTCAAATTCTAGGATGAATTTTGATGGGAGGGCCTAAAAATCCTAAATTTGGCATACAAAATTTGAAAAAAACTCTCGGATCTAATAAAAAAAAATTAAGGCCTTGCTTCCCAAATTGGCAACCACAATAACAGTAGAACAAATTGATTTGAGTTCCTCCATTGACTCCATGCTTAAGGCTATCTTTTTGTGGAATAAGCATCACATCTATATGTCATGGTGATTCTATCTATGAAGCTCATAAAATTTAGGTAAAGTGAGCATCCTGGTCTTTGAACTTTAAACGAAAGTGTATTCCTTGGGTTATCAAAATTTTCCATTTAAGTTTAAATTAGTTTCAAATGAGTGCGCCACCAAAGTCCACTGAGTTTCTCCGTTGACACCACGAATTGCGGGCGCGTGCAAGGAAATAAGAAAGGTTAAATAGGTTCGTTGAAGGATATATAGACAAGTGGAAAATTTTCAATTTTCAGATTTGGTTAAATTTATTTTGCTCAATCTACTTTCGTGTCATTTTCAAGTTAATCCCATAGTATTTTAGATGTATCCATTTGGATCCACAAAACTTTTGTTTTTCCAGTTATCCTGGAGTCCTTTTTGCCCTTAAATTTGAAGCTATTCCAATGTCAATATAAGTTCCTAATCTCCTCTCAAATTATACTAGAACTAGTATAAATACCCGTGCTACGCACAGCAGATTACATTTTTGAAAAAAATTATAATCTATGGAGAAATTTAAAAATAGTAAAATATTATAATCACGGGCACATGAAAATATATTTAAAAAAATGAAACTTGTAACAATAGTTCAATATATGATAAAAACATCTCCATTATTTATAAACTATCACTTTTTTTTCAATAGATTTT
>NC_040039.1:32890011-32941490 GCF_003713205.1 Coffea eugenioides
AAAAAATTGACAGGTTGTCGAGGCTGTACAATAATAAATGCCTACTCAAACAAAATATAATTTATGCGGATAGTGATATGTAGAGTCGAATCCACAGGGACTAGGGATATTTGTCTCTTTTGAAATTCAAACTAACGATGGGATTTTTTTTTATAGCAATGGTAATAATTAAATTGTTTGACTAAAAGTAAATAGTCAACTAAAAATTAAATGACAAACTATTAAAACTCGAATTAATAATGACTAAACTTTAGCCAATAAATAACTTCAGTAATGGTTAAATTAATTGATCATCGATGCAAAGATAATTCTAATTATTAACTAATAAATAAGTTATAACTGCCAAACAAGCGATGACAGTCAACTCTTCCTTACTGTATTGATGACTGAGGTACGCCCGTCAATTACTACTCTAATCGAGAATTAATTCTAAGTACGCCTGTAAAATTTAATTCCCCAATTGTCTTAAGTATTAGAGGAGCCCTATTCTAACCAAATAACACACTATCAAGGTTATTTTAGATTAGTCTGCGTATTCTCCTGACACAAACCCAATCATACCAGTTATCACTATTTTAGAGCAATTGAACAATTACGGATTCAATGCTCCAATTGACATTATATTGCTAAATTAATTCAATGTCCAGGCCCATGATACTCAATTAATAAAACAACCATAAGTACTACAATCAGAGAATATGCAAATACCAGTAAATAAGAGGAATAAGTAAAATTAATTCAATCTCACAATTTTTAGATAAACCAAAGCATCCGTTGCTCATTGATTAGAAAAGAGATTTAGTTCATCTCTGTTGGAACAATCTCATGCGAAATCATAGAAACAATTGTAGCATACATCGTTCCTCAATGCGATGAAGAAAATCGATTTAATTAAGAATAAGCAAAAGATCTGCTAAGTTAAAAGAATGACCAATTGTTTCTTCCTTTACTCTGACATACGATGGAATCAATAGCCACAAAAAGACGAAAAAGTCAAGAGCAAAAAGGAATCAAGATTGATTGCCCCTTTTCCTCTCAAATTTTTTTCCTACTGCCTATCCGACTACCAAGAGGAATAGAAGGGAAGACTCCTAGTTGAGTCTGACCTCCGTCCTCTTTAGAAATTACTAAAAACAGAAAAAGGGAAGTTCCCCAAAATTTTCTCCTAGTTTGCCGCAGTTGACCACTGGATAAGGGAAATAATCTCCGTTTGGACTCTTGTTCCCTTTTACTATTCAAACTCTTCTATTGACTATCGTCAAATTAGCACCTTTTTATGGTATTTTGTTCTACTCCCTACAATAAATACAAATTTTCAAAAGTGAGTAGAATCCGCTAACTAATGCACAGTTGGTAAGATAATAGGAGAGAATTAATTATAAAATAAATGACAAAACTATGACCTATCGTGAACCTATACACGCAGTTTATATCATAAAAATCCAGTATTTAATCCTCATACTTTTATTTTTTTTTAGCCAGAAACTGAATCACCACCAATCAAAACAGGAACTTAAGTACCAACTAATGAAATTTTTTCAAATAATTCTAAATTTTTTAAAATATAGGCCATGATCCCTTGACCTACATTCAAGAAAAGTTTTATAACTATCTCTAGTGGCTAGAGTAGTTGGTTATTTAATCGTCATACTTACTAGAGGAAAAGTTGTGTCTCCATCCACAGAAAGAAGCATACAAAATTCAGCTCCTTGTGAAAAGTAAAAGACTAGAAAGGTATAAATTACATGTGTGTGTGTGTGTCTGCTTGTTCTTGTGATATATGAAAGATGAGGAATAATAGTGACACATGTTTCGAGAAAAAACTCGCCAAAAAAAAGAAAAAAAGAAAGAAAAAGAGAATAGAGAATTCTTGAACTTACAAGTACTGTTTTATCTTGCCAATCAACCTTGATTTTTCCTCTAAACTACATCCAAATTATTATTTGCTTCTTAAATGATTCTACAAAATATATTTAACTCTAAAAACCTTTTACCATTAGTAATCAACCATATTTCTGTCAGCTTGAGGATAACCTGGCTTGCTTTTGAGTTTTGAGTTTTGTCCAATAAAATCACTAACCAGATTTACTAGAGAGGCAAACTGCCTGTTTGTTAAGTTGAAGGGGGCAAAGCGCAAATGTGGTGAATGTTGAATGAAATTTTTTTTTTCTTTTCATTTAACCCTAGTAGCCAACAAATCGTTGGCTTGTCTTGGCTATTGATGACTTGTTTATGTTATTCCTGATTTGGCACCAAAAAGTGGGCTTTTGAAGGATATTGCCAATTTTAAGTTCTCGGCCATGTTGCTAATGCATTACTGTTAAATGCTTTAACATGTATAATATGTTAATCATTATCTTACAACTATTAAATAAGTAGTTATGTGTGACAAACTTAGCTTTTCTTGCATATTGATATCGGCTGCTCCTTGTAAGTTTTCTTTCTTAAGTTTGCTAATTGTAATTCATAGTTCCAAACATAATTGTATTTTTTTTCGAAGTACCAGATATTTGATTTGTCAGATTTGTTAGAAATTTGAGGACTAAATTGATCCGGCATTCATAAATTAAAGTAAAATGTTGAGTGTCTAATAATTGAGAAAATTTAAGGACTTTTAAAAGCAATTAAACCAAATATTAGGTCAATCAACCATATAGCTTTGCAACAGTAGCCACAAATGATTTTGGAGAAATGTAAAGCTTATTTTATTTCTTTGTCATAGAATTCCTAATACATAATAAATTTTGGTCCCCCAGATGTAGAAAGGACGCTCCTGTCTGGAGCAACAAATGACTAGGAATAACCAACAACCCCCACAATAAAAAATAATAATAATAATAAGTAGAAAACATAAGAGGGAGAAGAAAACATCCTAGCACTGTTTTATTCCTATGAGTCTAGGCAGTTGCAATTGGACCCATGGTAACATTGGCTTCCACGTTCTTCATGAGTTCAAATCTTGGCTCTTTGGCCTGGAATTTAAGTCCAGCATACAGTTTCATGTAGTCATCAAAAACAAATTTTGGGTAGACTTCTTTTCTTTCTTCTGCTTCTTTTTCCAGTAGTGCTGGTGCTGGATAAATAACTGCATCATTGCCTGGATTGTAGAATGAAGCAAGTGACATCCTATTTCCATCTGTTTGAGCTATGACTCGGTGGAGCACACTTTTGTATTTTCCATTGGTAATCACCTGTGATTAATTTGTAACATAATTAGAATCCTAAATAAAAAAGAAATATATGAATAAACAGTCAATTCGATTTATTAATTTTTGCATAAATTAATATTGATGCTTAGTGTTGCTTACAAATTACAATCACCCCTCTAAATCTAGTATGATATTCCGTAATTATAAGTAATTTTTATGAGAAATAATCTATTCATAAGTAATATTTATTTATGAGGCACGAATGTAAATATACGTAATATGTTGGTATGAAAGTAAGAAATCTTTTGTTTCTTTTATTTAGTACTATCATATTACTTATAAAAGTATAAATTTTTTATCCCAAGAAATTAAAGTGTACCTCGAGTTGGTCACCAAGGTTGGCCACAATAGAGTGCTTCATTGGAGGGACATCAATCCATTGATCACCCTTGAGGAGTTGTAGACCACTTACTTTATCATCTTGGAAAAGCAAGATAATCCCACCAGCATCAGTGTGTGGTCGAAGTCCCTTAATCAATTCTGGCTTGGGACATGGAGGGTAGTTGCTAACCTTGGTGCCAAAATTGGGACCTTTTGAACCATAAAAGGCTTTCTTCAAATAGCCCTTCCCAAGACCAAGATTTTCACATAGTAAATCAAGAAGTTCTTCAGCCAATTTTTCTAATCTTACAGCAAACTCCGTCATGAGGGTCCTGCACCATAAGCAAAAAATAATGAGGAAAATTTGATTGGATAGGTGGAATTAATAAAAAAAGAGAAAAATAGCCTATGACAGAGCTATGGATATATCTTGCTTTTTAGGCGTTGACAAGGGAATATTTTAACATATTTTAAGCAAAGTTGTCAATAATTGTGTCTGATGAAAGGCTATTTTATTGATAAACCTGAATGGAAATCCAAATCTATCTGTTTCTTGAGAAGGGACGCAGAAGTATGGCTGTTGTGTTGGGACCTAGGAACTAACTATAGCGCAACAGTATTTATGGTTTTCATGCTCCTGTTAAGATCTTGTCTTGAATAACTTTCCACATCTGTAAACGACACTCTAATAGTACAAGGACGAGAAGAAAATCCGTGCTTAGAACACAAATAAAATGTTAACAAAGACTCAAATTTACAACCTTTAACAACCAAGCTATGAATTATTACAAGTAACATGAAGACAAATTCATACTGATGATTTCTTCAAATTTTTTTTAGTTATCTTTCTGTCAGCAAAATGATTACTTATCCACATAAGACTTGCTTCAAAATATTTCTTGAAGTGGGAAATGTGCCATAATTATTACCTGTATTCATCATCTAGATCAGGGACTTGTGAAATGTTTGAGACAGGAAGGTGGCGCAAGAAAAATGTGCTCTCCCAATCCATATCCGTAACCTCAGCTTGTACACCCTCTAAAGCCTTGCTTGCCACCAACTCCTTGAACCTTTGCTCCATGCATTTCTTGTAATGACCTTTTGTCAATCTTTCAACTGTGTCCATCATCTCGTGTGGGATTCCATGGTTCACCAACTACATCAAAGTTTCAAAAGAAAAGAAACAAAAGTTAATAATGTAAACTTCTTACAACCATTAAAATTAAAACAAACTCATGAGAATCCTAGGTACAGCAGTTTGTTACATCAAAAAAACAAAATGAGGTACACTAGTTTGCCTTATATCAGAAAGAAAATTAAAAAAAAAAGGAATGTGTAGTACCTCAAAGAAACCCCAGTTTTCACAAGCATCCTTTATATGCTCCATGGTGGAAGCTCTCTTGTTACCATTGAGGTTTTTCATGTTGATTACTGGGAAGTTCTCCATCTTACTAGCCTTTGTGGTGGCTATTTTTCTTTCCTAAATGTGTGTTTTGTGCGTGGGAGTTGGATTTTGTTGTGTATTTTGTGTGTTTGTGTGTTGTGTGTGGGATTTGGATTTTGGGGTGGCAATTTATAGGAGAAAGCTGGCAGGAGTGGAGACTCAGAGAACACTTGAAAATCATGTAGTGGTGGAAAGGTTGTAAATGGATGGAAATTTCCATTTGGCCCACCAACAACACATGACTTAAATTCCAGTTGTTCTAGGTCGTTTTGCCTGGGGGGTCTTTATCTCTTAGCAGCGGGGCACCCCTGTGGGGTTTTCTATCCCACATCGGTAATGGGGGGGTTGGGGTTTAGGTTTATAAGTCCCTCACAGGACTCCCAAAGTTACCGGCTTTTGGAGTTACTGTGGGGAGTTAGGTTTATTTGCCAAAAATTCTTACTTTCGTAAGAAAATGTCAGAAAAAAAAAAGGTCGTTTTGCCTTGTTGGACCATCTTACCTGAAGTGCAAAGGTCCCACTTCTGATGGCTGGACATTTTCATCTTGACCGATAATGTGTGGCTGCCCTATTTTATTGTTATTGTTATTATTTTTTTTTATCGCAATAGTAATATTTCTATAATCTAATCTATTCTAATCTAAGAGGAGGGGGAGTCAATAAGAGTTGAAATACCCTCGGAGAAAGCCACTCAAGACAACCACATATAATGATAAATTGGTGAAATGTAAGAATTGAATCATTGACCTCCCACGCCACCAAAGACTAAATTGCTTGGTGGTGACCACCGGCCCTTTGGACGGCTGGCTATTATTATTGTTATTATTGTTTTGTTGAAATGTGATCAGAGCTGTTATCATACAAAACTGCTTGACTACTTGGATGGATTTGTATAATAAGATTTTATACACTAGTAATTATATAAATAATTCTTACATTTAAATAAAAAGTATATGTCATGCACTTAAATTTGTTCAGAAACATAAAAAATTTATACGTTGATAATGTAGAATAAATTAATTCATACTTAAATAGATATACCATTTAAGTAATAATTCATGCAAAAAATTTTATATGACCTATATCAAAATTTACAATTATACGTTTAAAATATGTTAACATTTATCTCATGCAACCTATACAAAAACTGATCTCAACCGTTTAAAATCAATTTTGCCTCCAACCGTTCCTTATCCATCATTTAGCAATTATTGAGGCGCACAAATCCCTTTTTTTTTAATCCATAAACCTGTGGCTGCGGGATGGAATAAGGTTTTCAAGCTTGGCAAAGTCCCTGGTCTAACCCATAGATGTTTTCACTTTCCTTACTGGTTCTAAAAGGAAACAGACAGTTTTATTGGCTAATTGATGAATGAATCCAACTTGGGTTTTCTTTATCGTCGTGTTTGTCGTCGTGTTTGTCCTCTTTAAGAAGACAAATAAGGATAAATAGTTAAAACTTCTGACGTCTTGCATTACCGACTTTGTTTCATGTATCAGTCAAATTTAAGTGATTATGTCAATCTTTTTTGTTTTTTTATGGCAGTCGGCAGTGGGGAGTCACAAGGGGGCTAGGGGGCAGCTGCTCCCAAGTTCAGAAAAATTCCTTTTGATTCCTGAATACTTTGAAGATTTTCCATTTAAAATCATATTTTTGTCCCCCTCCCCCCAATCTAAGTTTTGCCTCATGAAAATTATTATCTTTTAGACTTTAAATGCTTTTAGATTTCTATTTAGTTAGTTCATATACATAATTTAACTTCATAATACATGTTTTTTTTAGAACTTTATGTATTACCTCCCTGAAATTTGGTATTAAAGCAAAGAGAAGTTCGTTTTTCCGGTACATAAGAAATGAGAAGGTAGAGACATGAATAGTTATACGAATTTGATATATTATCATGTATCTTGATCCAATATTGAGGAAATAGCTTCCTTCTTGTGGTTTGTAGACTTACTTTTTATTATTACTCTATTAAAAATCATCTTAAGATCATAAAAAAACTTCTTCATATAGAAATTTGGTTTAAAATAATTTACATTGATTTCGGATTAACTATAAAGACCAAAATATTAAGCGATATAGTCACAAAAAATTAACATGCATTTTTTAATTTTCAAATTTAGACTCGTAAAGTAAAATTGCCATATTTTTAAGTTCACCCCCTCTTTTTAAAAATCCCTGCCCCCCATGCTAAATCTATTAACTGTATGACCAACTAATCCGTTCAATTGTTTTGTGGTTTATGTTAAAACCTTTTACAATGCTAGTGAACAATTAACCTGAAGTACACTAATGGTGAATTTTAAATTAGTTAATGGGTGGTTCCACTGTTATCTAATCAGCAAAAGTTTATATTGATAGCAATTTATTTGAATAAATTTCATATACACTTTCAATGTATACACTATCATGGTTAGATAGATGACACATGAGTAACGTTTGAATTTCAAATTCAAATTTTATACATGTGTCATATATCTAATGGTGATAGTGTACATAAGATCAATCCATTTATAATACGCAGTTTATTGGGTGCATGATAATGTTAGAATTTCATAATGACTACATTATTTTATTTGGTATGTGTATCGTGCCGTCAGACCACAAATAGAAAAAGCCATGTAGAAATCAAGTGCATATGCATTTGGATACTTCTTCGTATTTATCTCTTCATTTGCTCACCCCTTCTTTCCCTCTTCTTTCAAAAATTTCTTCAGCTAACGAACTCCACCTCTCATTCTCCAGTTCCCCTGGTCTTTCTCCCAATTGTGTTTTGTCTTTGCTTTTGAAATAAATTTTTCTCTTCTGGGATTTTCCTAGTAAGAGTTTATTCTCGTCTAGCATTTTCTTGGTAAAAATTTCTTTGTTTCTTAATGAGAGTTTTTTATGGTTATTATTTTCTTTATTTTCTATGTTCTTGTTAGATGTGGGGTCTTTTAAATCAATTTGGTACAATCTGTTTGGAAATAGAGTTTAAAAGTAAAAAAATCTAAACTTTACTGTAATTTACTATAGAAATTGTAGAAAAAGATTTTAAGATGTACAATTTTTTTTTCTTTTCCTTTTCTTTTTCCTTTTCCGGAAGAGATGGCCGGCGTTGGAAGAGGTGTCCGGCGCCGGAGGTGGTGGTGGGTTGATGTGGGGCAGGAAGAAGAGGAAAGAAAAGAAGTGAAATTTATTTGTATTTTATGGTATTTTTGAAGTGTGTATATTAAAAACTTTGAGGAGTTTTTTGGGTTAATATATATAAAGTTGTTAAAAAAACTTATAGGAGAATAACTTGGCCTTTAAACTAAAACTTGTTAAATCAATTGTTTCAGAGTTTGAAACTAAAATTTATATAATCTGTCCGTGGAAAACATGCTCGAATCATGCATTGGAGGTACAGAGAATCTGTGTTTGTAAGAAAATTTTGGAGCTTTATAGTATTATTTCTTTATTGATTTCTAAGACGTGATGAAAATCCCTTTTATCCGTTGTTTTTTTTTTGTTGCATGTTTTTCACGTATTTGTTACCAGTGGTTCGGCTTTCTCTAATTGATTGAAATTCTCTTCTTTTTTATATACATACAAAAAATCTTTTCACTTGGTTGTGTGTTGATTTTGTGTAAATCGTTTTTAAGCTGTAGTTGTCTTCATCGTGCATGTGATTTGTTTCGTACAGGAAGGTCCATTTTGTGTTATGGTCGGCTCTAAAGTTTTGTCTTCTTCACATATATTACGCCTAAATAAACATCTGTTTGGTTTTTCTTCTTTCGGCTGAATCACCTAAATAATGATATGATTCTTTACAATTACAAAGGTAGATTTAGAATTGACTTTCGAGCATGGGAAAAACTATGTGCTCTTCTCTGAGATGCAACACTAGATTGCTCTTCTTCTGAGCTGTCTGGTCTCTTTTCGCATTCGACGTGCAGTCTTCTTACTTCGGGATCAAAAAATCAATTCGCCTGTGCGAGAAGTCTGAGACATAAACTAGAAAAATACCGAAAAAATTAAAACGAAAATGAGCTTAAAAGAAACAAATTAACTAACGCCAGTCTCCGACAACGGCGCAAAAAATTGACAGGTTGTCGAGGCTGTACAATAATAAATGCCTACTCAAACAAAATATAATTTATGCGGATAGTGATATGTAGAGTCGAATCCACAGGGACTAGGGATATTTGTCTCTTTTGAAATTCAAACTAACGATGGGATTTTTTTTTATAGCAATGGTAATAATTAAATTGTTTGACTAAAAGTAAATAGTCAACTAAAAATTAAATGACAAACTATTAAAACTCGAATTAATAATGACTAAACTTTAGCCAATAAATAACTTCAGTAATGGTTAAATTAATTGATCATCGATGCAAAGATAATTCTAATTATTAACTAATAAATAAGTTATAACTGCCAAACAAGCGATGACAGTCAACTCTTCCTTACTGTATTGATGACTGAGGTACGCCCGTCAATTACTACTCTAATCGAGAATTAATTCTAAGTACGCCTGTAAAATTTAATTCCCCAATTGTCTTAAGTATTAGAGGAGCCCTATTCTAACCAAATAACACACTATCAAGGTTATTTTAGATTAGTCTGCGTATTCTCCTGACACAAACCCAATCATACCAGTTATCACTATTTTAGAGCAATTGAACAATTACGGATTCAATGCTCCAATTGACATTATATTGCTAAATTAATTCAATGTCCAGGCCCATGATACTCAATTAATAAAACAACCATAAGTACTACAATCAGAGAATATGCAAATACCAGTAAATAAGAGGAATAAGTAAAATTAATTCAATCTCACAATTTTTAGATAAACCAAAGCATCCGTTGCTCATTGATTAGAAAAGAGATTTAGTTCATCTCTGTTGGAACAATCTCATGCGAAATCATAGAAACAATTGTAGCATACATCGTTCCTCAATGCGATGAAGAAAATCGATTTAATTAAGAATAAGCAAAAGATCTGCTAAGTTAAAAGAATGACCAATTGTTTCTTCCTTTACTCTGACATACGATGGAATCAATAGCCACAAAAAGACGAAAAAGTCAAGAGCAAAAAGGAATCAAGATTGATTGCCCCTTTTCCTCTCAAATTTTTTTCCTACTGCCTATCCGACTACCAAGAGGAATAGAAGGGAAGACTCCTAGTTGAGTCTGACCTCCGTCCTCTTTAGAAATTACTAAAAACAGAAAAAGGGAAGTTCCCCAAAATTTTCTCCTAGTTTGCCGCAGTTGACCACTGGATAAGGGAAATAATCTCCGTTTGGACTCTTGTTCCCTTTTACTATTCAAACTCTTCTATTGACTATCGTCAAATTAGCACCTTTTTATGGTATTTTGTTCTACTCCCTACAATAAATACAAATTTTCAAAAGTGAGTAGAATCCGCTAACTAATGCACAGTTGGTAAGATAATAGGAGAGAATTAATTATAAAATAAATGACAAAACTATGACCTATCGTGAACCTATACACGCAGTTTATATCATAAAAATCCAGTATTTAATCCTCATACTTTTATTTTTTTTTAGCCAGAAACTGAATCACCACCAATCAAAACAGGAACTTAAGTACCAACTAATGAAATTTTTTCAAATAATTCTAAATTTTTTAAAATATAGGCCATGATCCCTTGACCTACATTCAAGAAAAGTTTTATAACTATCTCTAGTGGCTAGAGTAGTTGGTTATTTAATCGTCATACTTACTAGAGGAAAAGTTGTGTCTCCATCCACAGAAAGAAGCATACAAAATTCAGCTCCTTGTGAAAAGTAAAAGACTAGAAAGGTATAAATTACATGTGTGTGTGTGTGTCTGCTTGTTCTTGTGATATATGAAAGATGAGGAATAATAGTGACACATGTTTCGAGAAAAAACTCGCCAAAAAAAAGAAAAAAAGAAAGAAAAAGAGAATAGAGAATTCTTGAACTTACAAGTACTGTTTTATCTTGCCAATCAACCTTGATTTTTCCTCTAAACTACATCCAAATTATTATTTGCTTCTTAAATGATTCTACAAAATATATTTAACTCTAAAAACCTTTTACCATTAGTAATCAACCATATTTCTGTCAGCTTGAGGATAACCTGGCTTGCTTTTGAGTTTTGAGTTTTGTCCAATAAAATCACTAACCAGATTTACTAGAGAGGCAAACTGCCTGTTTGTTAAGTTGAAGGGGGCAAAGCGCAAATGTGGTGAATGTTGAATGAAATTTTTTTTTTCTTTTCATTTAACCCTAGTAGCCAACAAATCGTTGGCTTGTCTTGGCTATTGATGACTTGTTTATGTTATTCCTGATTTGGCACCAAAAAGTGGGCTTTTGAAGGATATTGCCAATTTTAAGTTCTCGGCCATGTTGCTAATGCATTACTGTTAAATGCTTTAACATGTATAATATGTTAATCATTATCTTACAACTATTAAATAAGTAGTTATGTGTGACAAACTTAGCTTTTCTTGCATATTGATATCGGCTGCTCCTTGTAAGTTTTCTTTCTTAAGTTTGCTAATTGTAATTCATAGTTCCAAACATAATTGTATTTTTTTTCGAAGTACCAGATATTTGATTTGTCAGATTTGTTAGAAATTTGAGGACTAAATTGATCCGGCATTCATAAATTAAAGTAAAATGTTGAGTGTCTAATAATTGAGAAAATTTAAGGACTTTTAAAAGCAATTAAACCAAATATTAGGTCAATCAACCATATAGCTTTGCAACAGTAGCCACAAATGATTTTGGAGAAATGTAAAGCTTATTTTATTTCTTTGTCATAGAATTCCTAATACATAATAAATTTTGGTCCCCCAGATGTAGAAAGGACGCTCCTGTCTGGAGCAACAAATGACTAGGAATAACCAACAACCCCCACAATAAAAAATAATAATAATAATAAGTAGAAAACATAAGAGGGAGAAGAAAACATCCTAGCACTGTTTTATTCCTATGAGTCTAGGCAGTTGCAATTGGACCCATGGTAACATTGGCTTCCACGTTCTTCATGAGTTCAAATCTTGGCTCTTTGGCCTGGAATTTAAGTCCAGCATACAGTTTCATGTAGTCATCAAAAACAAATTTTGGGTAGACTTCTTTTCTTTCTTCTGCTTCTTTTTCCAGTAGTGCTGGTGCTGGATAAATAACTGCATCATTGCCTGGATTGTAGAATGAAGCAAGTGACATCCTATTTCCATCTGTTTGAGCTATGACTCGGTGGAGCACACTTTTGTATTTTCCATTGGTAATCACCTGTGATTAATTTGTAACATAATTAGAACCCTAAATAAAAAGGCATAAATGAATAAACAGTCAATTCGATTTGTTAATTTTTGCATAAATTAATATTGATGTTTAGTGTTGCTTACAAATTACAATCACCCCTCTAAATCTAGTATGATATTCCGTAATTATAAGTAATTTTTATGAGAAATAATCTATTCATAAGTAATATTGATTTATGAGGCACAAGTGTAACTATACGTAATATGTTGGTATGAAAGTAAGAAATCTATTGTTTCTTTATCATATTACTTATAAAAGTATAAATTTTTAATCCCAAGAAATTAAAGTGTACCTCGAGTTGGTCACCAAGGTTGACCACAATAGAGTGCTTCATTGGAGGGACATCAACCCATTGATCACCCTTGAGGAGTTGTAGACCACTTACTTTATCATCTTGGAAAAGCAAGATAACCCCACCAGCATCAGTGTGTGGTCGAAGTCCCTTAATCAATTCTGGCTTGGGACATGGAGGGTAGTTGCTAACCTTGGTGCCAAAATTGGGACCTTTTGAACCATAAAAGGCTTTCTTCAAATAGCCCTTCTCAAGACCAAGATTTTCACATAGTAAATCAAGAAGTTCTTCAGCCAATTTTTCTAATCTTACAGCAAACTCCTTCATGAGGGTCCTGCATCATAAGAAAAAAATAATGAGGAAAATTTGATTGGATAGGTGGAATTAATAAAAAAAGAGAAAAATAGCCTATGACAGAGCTATGGATATATCTTGCTTTTTAGGCGTTGACAAGGGAATATTTTAGCATATTTTAAGCGAAGTTGTCAATAATTGTGTCTGATGAAAGGCTATTTTATTGATAAACCTGAATGGAAATCCAAATCTATCTGTTTCTTGAGAAGGGACGCAGAAGTATGGCTGTGTGTGTTCAATCAGCTCAAAACTTCCTGTTGTGTTGGGACCTAGGAACTAACTATAGCGCAACAGTATTTATGCTTTTCATGTTCCTGTTAAGATCTTGTCTTGAATAACTTTCCAACAACACTCTACTAATACAAAGATGAGAAGAAAATCTGTGCTAAGAACGCAAATAAAATGTTAACAAATACTGAAATTTACAACCTTTAACAACCAAGCTATGAATTATTACAAGTAACATAAAGACAAATTCATACTGATGATTTCTTCAAATTTTTTTTAGTTTTCTTTCTGTCAGCAAAATGATTACTTATCCACATAAGACTTGCTTCAAAATATTTCTTGAAGTGGGAAATGTGCTATAATTATTACCTGTATTCATCATCTAGATCAGGGACTTGTGAAATGTTTGAGACAGGAAGGTGGCGCAAGAAAAATGTGCTCTCCCAATCCATATTAGTAATCTCAGCTTGTACACCCTCTAAAGCCTTGCTTGCCACCAACTCCTTGAACCTTTGCTCCATGCATTTCTTGTAATGACCTTTTGTCAATCTTTCAACTGTGTCCATCATCTCGTGTGGGATTCCATGGTTCACCAACTACATCAAAGTTTCAAAAGAAAAGAAACAAAAGTTAATAATGTAAACTTCTTACAACCATTAAAATTAAAACAAACTCATGAGAATCCTAGGTACAGCAGTTTGTTACATCAAAAAAACAAAATGAGGTACACTAGTTTGCCTTATATCAGAAAGAAAATAAAAAAAAAAGGAATGTGTAGTACCTCAAAGAAACCCCAGTTTTCACAAGCATCCTTTATATGCTCCATGGTGGAAGCTCTCTTGTCACCATTGAGGTTTTTCATGTTGATTACTGGGAAGTTCTCCATCTTACTAGCCTTTGTGGTGGCTATTTTTCTTTCCTAAATGTGTGTTTTGTGCGTGGGAGTTGGATTTTGTTGTGTATTTTGTGTGTTTGTGTGTTGTGTGTGGGATTTGGATTTTGGGGTGGCAATTTATAGGAGAAAGCTGGCAGGAGTGGAGACTCAGAGAACACTTGAAAATCATGTAGTGGTGGAAAGGTTGTAAATGGATGGAAATTTCCATTTGGCCCACCAACAACACATGACTTAAATTCCAGTTGTTCTAGGTCGTTTTGCCTTGTTGGACCATCTTACCTGAAGTGCAAAGGTCCCACTTCTGATGGCTGGACATTTTCATCTTGACCGATAATGTGTGGCTGCCCTATTTTATTTTTATTATTATTGTTTTGTTCAAATTTGATCTGAGCTGTTATCGTACAAAATGCTTGAATACTTGGAATGGATTTGTAACAACAAGATTTTTTACACTAGTAATTATAATATATATACTTACATTTAAATAAAAAGTATATGTCATCACTTAAAATCGTTCAGAATGATAAAAAATTGATACGTTGATAATGTAGAATATATTAGTTCATACTTAAATAGACATACCATTTAAGTAATAATTCATGCAAAAAATTTATATATCAAAATTTACAATTTTACGTTTCAAATATGTTAACATTTATCTCATGCAACCTATACAAAAACTGATCTCAACCGTTGAAAATCAATTTTGCCTCCAATCCGTTCCTTATCCATCATTCATTTAGCAATTATTGAGGCGCACAAATCCCTTTTTTTCATCCAACCGTGGCTGCTGGATGGAATAAGGTTTTCAAGCTTGGCAAAGTCCATAGATGTTTTCACTTCCCTTGCTGGTTCTAAAAGGAAACAGACAGTTTTATTGGCTAATTGAATGAATCCAACTTGGGTTTTCTTTATCGTCTTGTTTGTCCTCTTTAAGAAGACAAATAAGGATAAATAGTTAAAATTTATAACTTCTTGCATTACCGACTTTGTTTCATATATCAGTCAAATTTAAGTGATTATGTCAATCTTTTTTGTTTTTTTTATGGCAGTCGGCAGTAGCGGAGTCACAAGGGGGCAGCTGCTCCCAAGTTCTGAAAAATTCCTTTTGATTCCTGAATACTTTGAAGATTTTCCATTTAAAATCATATTTTTGCCCCCCTCCCCCCAATCTAATTTTTGCCTCATGAAAATTATTATCTTTTAGACTTTAAATACTTTTAGATTTCTATGTAGTTAGTTCATATACATAATTTAACTTCATAATACATGTTTTTTTTAGAACTTTATGTATTAACTCCCTGAAATTTGGTATTAAAGCAAAGAGAAGTTTTAAGAAATGAGAAGGTAGGGACATGAATAGTTATACGAATTTGATATATTATCATGTATCTTGATCCAATATTGGGGAAATAGCTTCCTTCTTATGGTTTGTAGACTAACTTTTTATTATTACTCTATTAAAAATCATCTTAAGATCATAAAAAACTTCTTCATTTAGAAATTTGGTTTAAAATAATTTACATTGATTTGGGATTATATATAAAGACCAAATCATTAAGCGATATAGTCACAAAAAATTAACGTGCATTTTATAATTTTCAAATTTACACTTGTAAAGTAAAATTTGCCACATTTTTTGAGTTCACCCCCTCTTTTTAAAATTCCTGGCCCCGCCATGCTAAATCTATTAACTGTATGACCAACTAATCCGTTCACTTGTTTTGTGGTTTGTGTTAAAACCTTTTACAATATTGGTGGACAATTAACCTGAAGTACACTATTGGTGAGTTTAAAATTGGTTAATAGGTGGTTCCACTGTTATCTAATCAGCAAAAGTTTATATTGATAACAATTTATTATGAGTAAATTTTATATACACTGTCAGTGTATACATTATTATAGTTAGATGGATGATACATGAATAATTTTTGAATTTTAAATTCAAATTTTACATATATATCATATATCTAATGATGATAATATATACACTAACAATATATATATATATATGATTAATCCATTTATTATACGTAGTTTACTAGCTAGTTGCATGATAATGTTAGAATTTCATAATAATTACATTATTTTATTTGGTATGCATATCCTGCCGTCAGACCACAAATAGAAAAAGCTCTTCATTTGGATACTTCTTCATATTTATCTCTTCATTTGCTCACCCCTTCTTTTGCTCTTCTTTCAAAAATTTCTTCAGCTAACGAACTTCACCTCTCATTCTCCAGTTCCCCTGGCCTTTAAACTAAAACTTGTTAAATCAATTGTTTCAGAGTTTGAAACTAAAATCCGTCCGTGGAAAACATGCAGAAATCATGCATTGGAGTTACAGAGAATCTGTGTTTGTAAGAAAATTTTGGAGCTGTATAGTATTATTTCTTATTGGTTTCTAAGACGTGAAGAAAATCCCTTTCATCTGCTGTTTTTATTTTTTTTGGTTGCATGTTTTTCACGTATTTGTTACCATTGGTTCGGCTTTCTCTAATTGATTGAAATTCTCTTCTTTTTTATATACATACAAAAAATCTTTTCACTTGGTTGTGTGTTGATTTTGTGTAAATCGTTTTTAAGCTGTAGTTGTCTTCATCGTGCATGTGATTTTGTGTAAATCGTTTTTAAGATGGTCCATTTTGTGTTATGGTCGGCTCTAAAGTTTTGTCTTCTTCACATATATTACACCTAAATAAACATCTTTTTGGTTTTTCTTCTTTTGGCTGAATCACCTAAATAATGATCTGATTCTTTACAATTACAAAGGTAGATTTAGATTTGACTTTCGAGCATAGAAAATATGTTAATGTATCACATAGGAATTGCTCTACCATTTACAAAGGAATTGCTCTACCTTTGGCACGAGGGAATTGCTCTAATAGAAAATGTGATTCTCAGAGCTGCTTTTGGTTAATGTTTCTAGACGCTTGTTAGCTACTGGATCAAAGTGGGTGGATAACACTGTTAAGGATGCAATATGGGAATTAATATAAAGTTTTAGGGTACAAAATATAATTTGTCCATAGTGTATCCTTGCAAGTCTCATAACTTAATTTTCTTTTCCTTTTTTTTTTTTGGAGAATTAGGCATCAGAAAACACATTACCTGTCGTTTTCACGAGGAAATTTTGAGGTACACATTTCACAGGCTATAAACCATGTGAAGCTTCTGTCTATCTAGTCACTTCTAAATTCCGCAAATAACACTAATTAGTAAGACTAGAAAATCTTCAAATCTGACGAAATATTTGAAAAGTAAAAGTGGGTAGAGACGAGGAAATAGAAAATGGTAGAGCAATTCCCTCGTGCCAAAGGATGCGTACAAGTTTAAATAACAGATGATGACAATGACAAATAAATTCCATTATGTTGTGCTTATCAATGAGTCATTGACACATCTTGAATTCAAATTTTGTGATTTACAAAAATTTTTACTCTTTTTTTTAATAAATAAAGAGAAAAATATTATTATTAAACTTGTTGAAAGTCATCCAGTACTGATTATTTTACAAAATCTATAATCACACAATTCTAAGTTATCTTATAAATTATTACTTCTGTTGATTTTGCTGTTTCTTGTAATAACTTCATCCAAGTTTCAATAACACTTCAATTGAACAAAAATTAAAATACTTATAGAGAAATTTTAACTGGCAATATGTATGATATGGACCTCTAAACAACTAATGGTTGGCTGGTTGCTGAAGAATCTAGATAAGTCATTACAAGAAGGGTCCACCTTTTTCCTTTTCGAAGAATGGTCGAGTTGATTAGGCAGGACCTTGACTTCATTACAAATTCTGGATTCCCCCCAACTTCTTGGACATTGAAGCACGGCCAACCAAATGGGTCTAACTTTCTTGTTTTTTTTTTTTTTTCGGGGTCTTATTCGTAAGAACTAATCAAGAGATACAAGTAAGTTAAAGGGTTCTAAGTTGAAAATCATTTTCTAAAGGCAAAGAACAATGCGTGTCATCATTGTTGGAAAGAAATTTTGTAACAACAAGTTTGAAAATGTCATTAGGTCTAATATAAAAAGCACAGCGGGTCTACCTATTTTTATTTTTCTAATAAAATAAAAAATATACTTTTATTTCATTAGATCTATATTAATGGCAGAGAGTACATTAAAACATGCCAGGAAATGAACAAATTTGAAAAAAAAAATCAATATATCTAATACATTTAAAAAATAATAGAGATTACACTTTGAAGTTCCAATAGATTTCACACTCAAATAAATCACGTGTAAGCCAATGAACATTTGTGCATGTTAACACTGTCTAATATGTTGTTTAATTAGTTCAAGCTCAAATTCTAGGATGAATATTGATAGGAGGGCCTAAAAATCCTAAATTTGGCATACAAATTTTGAAAAAACTCTCAGATCTAATAAACAAAAATTAAGGCCTTGCTTGCCAAATTGGCAACCACAATTACAGTAGAACAAATTGATTTGAGTTCCTCCATTGACTCCATGCTTAAGGCTATCTTTTTGTGGAATACGCATCACATCTATATGTCATGGTGATTCTATCCATGAAGCTCATAAAATTTAGGTAAAGTGAGCATCCTGGTCTTTGGACTTTAAACGAAAGTGTATTCCTTGGGTTATCAAAATTTTCCATTTAAGTTTAAATTGGTTTCAAATGAGTCCGCAGCCAAAGTCCACTGGGTTTCTCCGTTGACACCACGAATTGCGGGCGCGTGCAAGGAAATGAGAAAGGTTAAATAGGTTCGTTGAAGGATACCTAGACAAGGCGAAAATTTTCAATTTTCAGATTTGATTAAATTTATTTTGCTCGATCTACTTTCGTGTCATTTTCAAGTTAATCCCATAGTCTTTTAGATGTATCCATTTGGATCCGCAAAACTTTTGTTTTACCAGTTATCCTGGAGTCCTTTTTGCCCTTAAATTTGAAGCTATTCCAATGTCAATATAAGTTCCTAATCTCCTCTCAAATTATACTAGTATTTAGCTTGTGCCTAGCATATTTTTTATTTTTTTCTAATGGATTAATCTTTCCTACATTGACAGTATATACATCGTCAGTTTTGGATGAATAAGAATTATGTAAAATTTAAATTTGAAATTTAATTTTTACACATATATCATAGAACTAATGATGATAGTGTATATGCTGTCAGTGTGTATAAGATTTACTCTTTTTCTAATTTGTTGTGAATACAGTATAGATAATTCAAGTCAATGTTCTTACATATTATTTAAAATTGGTATTAGAAAAATGATGGATTCCAATTGTTTAGTTACCATACCACTTTTTAAAAACTTCTATGCATGCTTTTACTATGATATAATAATATTGATTAATACTATAATGTATGCCCAAAAAATTAATAGATATTTTTTGAGATAATTAAAATTGTATAAAATGACCATAAACCTAGAACAATATATTTGTACCAAATTAAATACTAAAGATCCAAACATTATTTTTCATGAAGGAATAATTAATTTCTAGAAACATTAATAAATCTCTAGATATAATAATTAAACTAAGTAAATTTAAGCCGTACCAATACAAAGGGTAAACAAATTTATTTAAATATATACATATATATTGTTAGAAGAGAGAAAAATTATATAACATATTAATTAGAGAAGAGTTAGATACAAATATGGATAAAACCCAAGTATGCAAATGACCTACAAATTTGCTTCAATTAGGCTTGCTATCTAGGAGAGAGAAATGGTTAATTAAATTTTTAATACTTTCACACACAAGTACACACACATACATGTATATGTGCATGTATGATTAAATTTTAACAATGGTTGTAAACCTAGAACTAATTTTGTGCTCAATTAAAAACACAAGATGTAGCAATTCATTTACCAATGAATATTCAATTTTAAGTTTATTTGAAAAGATAAAAATTGTTAGAAGAGATGAAAACTATGAAAAAATTAACTAATTAGAGAGGAGTTGGATACAAATATGGCTAAATTCTAAATATTCAAATGACCCATCAAATAATTATGCATGTCACCTAAGAGAGAGAAAATGGCTAATTAGAGTTAGTACTTTATATATACATACATACATGTGTGTGTGTATATGTATGTATGTATGTATGTATGTATGTATGTATGTATCTGTATGCATGTGTGTGTATATTCAAATTTTCCTACTCTAAAGACCATTTTATCGTGGAAATTATACCATTGGTTGATAGTCTGGTGGTCAATGCTCATTCTATGGAGGTAAAGAATTTAAATGTTGGAATTCACCCTACTTAAAAGGTAAACATGAACTGATAGGTTGCAATTTTGTCATTTATTTTATTATTAATTTTTCCTATTACCTGACTTGATATGGATTAATTATTAGATTCTACTCACTTTTCGTAATTTGCATTTATTTCAGGGAGTAGAACGAAAATACCATAACCAATGCCAATTTGGTAGTCATCAGAAAAGAGTTCAAGTAGCAGGCATCTAGGGATATTTTTGGAATATCAAGACATGACCCTCTCTAGTAATTTGCGGAAGACAGCATAAAAGAGGAAGAGGGAACGCAGGGCTGGGTGTTCTTTCCCTTGGGGGCTAGAGCCGCCGCACAGAGATTAGGCCTTAGAGTAGTGAGGAGAGGAGATATGAAATGGGAGGCAGAGAACAAGCACTAGTTTAGCATTCTCGTTGATTTTCCATTAAGGATTTCTTTTGGCTTCTCTTACGCATGGCAAAGGAGCACTAGCTTAGCTTTTGGATTGTTGACTTTTCCTTGGTTTCTTGGTAGTGGAGTTCTCCTGCGGATGGCAGGAGCAATTAGGAAGACATTGAATCACACTCTGCAACTTTGCTTTGCTTTGCTTTATTCCTTTGACTGAATTGAATTTGTGCATTTCTCAATTGATGGCCGCGGATCTCTATTCAATTTTGCGTGGGCTCTGTGCACCAAGAATGAACTAATTTCCTTTGTCTAGTCAAGGGACAACGGATGCTTTGGGTCACTTAAAATTGTGAGATCGATTTAATTTTATCTTTTCCTTTATTTATTGGTATTCGCATATTCCTTGGTTGCAGTACTTATGATTCTTTAATTAATTGATTGTCTTAGATCCAGATAATTAGTTAATTTGGTAATCTATTGTCAATTAGGGCATTAAATCCGTAATTGTTTAATTACCTTGAAATAGTGACAACTGGCATGATTAGATTTGTGTCAGGGGAATATGCGGGCTAATCTGAAATAACCCTGGTAGTACGTTATTTGGTTAGAATAGGGCTCCTTTAATACGTAAGGCAATTGGGGAATTAAATCTTACGGGCGTACCTAAGATTATTTCTCAATTAGAGTAATGATTAACGGGCATACCTTAATCACCGACACAGTAAGGAGGGGTTGACTGTCATCGCTTGTTTGGCAGTTATAATCTATTTATTAGTAAATAATTGGAATCGCCTTTGTTTCAATAATCAATTAGGTGAACCATTGCTGAAGTTATTTCTTGGCTAGATCCTTAATTATCACTCATTTGATTTTAGTAATTTGTTATTTAATTTTTAGTAGTTTCTTAGATTTTAGTTGAATTGCTTAAATTGTCACCCCTGATATAAAAACACCCCCCTTGTCACTGTGAATTTGAAAAGAAACAATTACTCCCAATCCCTGTGGATTCGACTACTCACCGCTATCTACAGAAATTATTTTTAGTTTGAGCAGGTTTTATTATTGCACAGACTGACAACCTGTCAATTTTTGGCGCCGCTGCCGGGGACTGGTGTCAGATTAATTTGTTTCCTTTTGAGTTCATCTTGTTTTCATTTTCTATTATTTTTTTCTCTTATTTTTTTTATATAGTCTATGGCTGCTAACATTCGGTATTTTGATGATAGACTGGACTTTATTCCTGAATGGGGTTATGAGACTCATGTTTTTTCTAATGATCAATGGGCTGTTGCAAATTGTGGAACTTATTTTGCCTCAGGTTATTCAACCGACACATGTCCCGCATTTCAAGATCATCTAAGTGCTCCAATTGATACTTTTGGAGATTTTCCACCTCGATTTCAAACGTGGTATGACCCTTACCCAAACAGGTATGATTAAGGATGGTGGAATAATTCCAATTTTAATTATGCGACGGGGCCAATGGATTTTCAACAGCAAGAGTCTCAGCAATCACCCTCCGTGTCAGGTATGACTCTTGAAGAAATGATGGAATTACTCACTGCTAATTCGTATCGATCTCAACAGGAGTTACAAGCGATGGCGGATCAAATGAATCAATTGACATCCAGGATAGCGCGATTAGCTTCTCACCTTGAAGAATTGCCCTCACAAACCAATATCAACCTTGAAGAGGATGAGAGTGTAGTTATCCCGCCAAATGACATGGAACTGCAAGAGTTTCAAGGAAACGGATCTAAAGATGCAGTTGAAAACGAAAGTGAAGTGCAAGAAATGAGACCCCAATATCAATTCGTCCAAGTGAATGAATCCAGCATATAATCTCCAAATGCGGTGACATCTTCTCCATCCCTTCATCAATATTCTCCTGACTTTTATTCTTCAATTCCTGTTAATGAAATTGACTTTATTATACCAGAAAATTTTGAATTTCATGACAGGAATAAATTAAGAGTGGCGATGGTAAGATATCTTGAACCAATAAATGTAAGTGAGGGAGGAGTGAATGGATAATTCAAATTATCGTTGACTTGTTTGGCGCCATTTACTAGTCCAGGGAAGACCGTAACTCGTGAGTTCAAGGATTACTCTATTTACGAGGGCTATCAGGACTATATAGAGGATGAAGCATTAAGACAAGCCACAAGATTTTATCCTCCATGAACAAAACATGATAATGTCTAACCAAAGACATTAAAGAAAGGCGCTCATTGGGAGGCAACCCAATTTTTCTTAGTCGTTTGTTCGATTTTGTTTGATAGTTTAAATATGTTTTTCCTTGGATTTGACTGATTTTTGGATTTAATTTTCGTTTTTGTTGATTCATAGGCATCCCTCTGACATGACGAGCCCGCGTCAACTGGGCGCATAGCACATTGCAATTTCCTGGTGCTTCGAGAAAAGGGTTTCGATCCCCTTGACGTGCCCGCGTCAAGTCCCATGAAGAGCTCAGGGTCAGAGAGCTCTCTTGTCCTCTTGACGTGCCCGCGTCAAGTAACCTGAAGAGCTCGTCGTTCTGTGCCTTCTTGACGTGCCCACATCATGTGCGTGGAAAAGGTAAGTATTCAAAAGAACTCAAGAACAATTATTGATTTTATGTTATTCTCTAATTTTTAATCTTGAAAATAAGTTATGTGATAATAATAATATTCAGAAAAATAAAAAAAAAAGAAAAAAATTATTATTGGTAAAAAAAAAAGATTTAACTTAAAAAAATTTTTAAATAATAAATAATAAAATTTTCCAAAAAAAAATATTTTCTTTTCCTATCTTTCTTTTTCTCTTCTTTCTTTTTTTCTTCTTTCTTTCTTTTTTCTTTCTTTCTTCTCCCCTGTTTCTTCTTCCTCTCTGTCGACCGAAGCCCTCTGTCCGCCACCCACATCACCGTGCGCCAGACTTTCGCCCAACGCGCACCACTCAGCCCAGCCACCACTGCGCGGCTCTATTTTATCCTCCACTGCCGCGCAATCTCTTTCCCCCCCCAGCCGCCACCGAAGCCCAGCGCAGCAGCTCCATGCCGTGACCCAGCAGCGCGCGCTGCCGCTGCGCCCCCTGCCCATCCTCGTCTCCCCGCTGTTGCCCAGCTCGTCGCAGCGCCGCGCGCCCCCTGTCCGTGTGGTCTCTCACCGCGTGGAACTCCTCTTTCGCGCAGCCCAAGCTTGCGCCGACACATCAGCCGCGACCCCACTCCACGCGACTGTCCTTTGCTATCTTTTTGCGTCGCCGCCGCCGCTAGCCGCTCCATCATCATGCTTTAGATACCCATGTGGTATTTCCAACCCTCAACTCTTACCTGGGTAGTGAGCATCCCTTATGAGGACTATTTGTTGGGCTACTTAAGTTTCATCTGTTGCATTATTGTGAAGTTGATTGTTGCCGTCGATTTAGTTGCCCTCGATTGGTAATTGTCCTGCTGCCTTGTTGCTTGATTTGCACCATTAATTGAACTGTTGGGACACATTTGCCTCGTTGTTTGCCTTGTTAATTTCTTTGGAGCATTTGTGACGTATTTTGGCTCGGCCGTTTGAGATTTTGAAACAATTGTGTGGCACACCAGTGGTACTGGTTGGGGTAATTTGCCTTGATTTTGTTGCTTCTATTGGGTTGGTTGCCTGACTGATAGCTGAGAGTTTGTAATTGAGTTGTTACTGTCCAATTTCTACATTGCTATTGCTGGTTTTAACTTAGGACATTAACTGGCCAACTGGAGCCATATTGTTGAGATTTTGGGTGGGCTGAAACACTGCAATTGTTTATTGAAATTTGGGTGATTTGCTTCTGCAACTGCCTGTTGCATTGGACAACCTGGTCGCTTGATTTACTTGTTGAGATGGGTAGTATTCGGTTGATTTGTTGGGGACATTCTAGCTATTGAGTTGAATTACTGATTTGGAGGGGCATTGTCTGTAATTGTGGTCTACTCAATTGTGCAAATTACTGCTTCATTTACGGACTTGTTTATTTCCTGGGTTGTTTATTGACTTCAGTGGACTGGATTCCCCCCTGGGGTTCCTCTACTTGCCTTAATCACTGTAATTTAGTCCTCTGTTGACTTTCTTTGGAGATTTGGATTTTTTCTGGTTATTGGATCAATATTTGAAGGCTTGGATGATTAACATCGACAACAATGTGGCTGCCATGGCACAAAAATTTGGCGGCATTCATGCAGCACACAAGTTTTCCACCCCAAGTCCCGCCTCGCCCGCCACTTTGATCCGATCTCAGGGGAGTTTTGTTGCCATCTCTCTTACTTTTGGTGTTTATTTGCTACATTGGGGGCAATGTATCGTTTAGATGTGGGGGGGATCAGTTGTGGTTCTAGTTTTTCGTAACTTCTAGTTTTTAGGTGTTTTTCCTTTATTTTTAGTTTGTTTTTTGTTTATTTTCATTCAGTCATTTTCTTTCTTTCTAGTGATGAGCTCTCGTGTGAATGCCAAAAATTTGATGTTGAATTATTGCCTCTAATGCTACTATTGCCAAGTTTAATAATAAAAGTGTGTCAAGTAAATGTGGTTGAATCCCAAAACATCTCTTTGGTGAATATCGGTGATTGCTTGACTCTTTAGATTTCTTTGTTAACTTTTCTAGGCAGAGGGAATGATTGTTGGCATTTTCATGTGAATTGATCCAATATTGACTCTAATACTCCATGTTGGGCAATAATGAGGCTAACTGCTTCTATTCTTATTTTTAACGGTGTTATTTTGCATTATTGTGTTATTTGACTGTGAATAAATTTGACTGTACTCCGCTATCAGTTACTACTGAGTAACTGGGAATCTGCACCTAAAAGTGTCGATTCTCGCGTCAAAAAGTAGTAATTTCTATGAATACGTGGTCGTATAGCGATAGGAGCTGAGTAACCAGGCTCCTTCATCTGGCAAATGTTGGAGTTCACGTCAAAAGACTCCGATGGCTAGAGACTAAGTCTTTTGTGCTATAGAGAAAAAAAAGAAAAGGGAAAAAAAGAAAAATAGAAAAACATGAAAAAAAAGTGAATGTTGTGTTAGTGTATAATAAAAGTCAGCTTGCCGATTTATGGATTTAATGTTGAGATTTTGGTTAATAGTTGGACCATTTGCGGATAAATGTTGTGTATCATTCCTTCTTCTTAGATTAGTTAACTTGGAATTGAAGGAGTTTGTAGTTTAGAAGCTAACCGGGGTTATGTTTCTTGGATTTTGATCACTGATACTTGATATATATATTTTTTGATATCTTGGCAATATGATAGATAGAGCAATAGCCATTGTCGAATATTGGGGTTTGTTTACTGTTCTTATGCTTGAGGACAAGCATGGTTTAGGTGTGGGGGGAATTGATAGGTTGCAATTTTGTCATTTATTTTATTATTAATTTTCCCTATTACCTGACTTGATATGGATTAATTATTAGATTCTACTCACTTTTCGTAATTTGCATTTATTTCAGGGAGTAGAACGAAAATACCATAACCAATGCCAATTTGGTAGTCATCAGAAAAGAGTTCAAGTAGCAGGCATCTAGGGATATTTTTGGAATATCAAGACATGACCCTCTCTAGTAATTTGCGGAAGACAGCATAAAAGAGGAAGAGGGAACGCAGGGCTGGGTGTTCTTTCCCTTGGGGGCTAGAGCCGCCGCACAGAGATTAGGCCTTAGAGTAGTGAGGAGAGGAGATATGAAATAGGAGGCAGAGAACAAGCACTAGTTTAGCATTCTCGTTGATTTTCCATTAAGGATTCCTTTTGGCTTCTCTTACGCATGGCAGAGGAGCACTAGCTTAGCTTTTGGATTGTTGACTTTTCCTTGGTTTCTTGGTAGTGGAGTTCTCCTGCGGATGGCAGGAGCAATTAGGAAGACATTGAATCACACTCTGCAACTTTGCTTTGCTTTATGCCTTTGACCGAATTGAATTTGTGCATTTCTCAATTGATGGCCGCGGATCTCTCTTCAATTTTGCGTGGGCTCTGTGCACCAAAAATGAACTAATTCCCTTTGTCTAGTCAAGGGACAACGGATGCTTTGGGTCATTTAAAATTGTGAGATCGATTTAATTTTATCTTTTCCTTTATTTATTGGTATTCGCATATTCCTTGGTTGCAGTACTTATGATTCTTTAATTAATTGATTGCCTTGGATCCAGATAATTAGTTAATTTGGTAATCTGTTGTCAATTAGGGCATTAAATCCATAATTGTTTAATTGTCTTGAAATAGTGACAACTGGCATGATTAGATTTGTGTCAGGGGGATATGCGGGCTAATCTGAAATAACCCTGGTAGTGTGTTATTTGGTTAGAATAGGGCTCCTCTAATACGTAAGGCAATTGGGGAATTAAATCTTACGGGCGTACCTAAGATTATTTCTCAATTAGAGTAGTGATTAACGGGCGTACCTTAATCACCGACACAGTAAGGAGGGGTTGACTGTCATCGCTTGTTTGGCAGTTATAACCTATTTATTAGTAAATAATTGGAATCGCCTTTGTTTCAATGATCAATTAGGTGAACCATTGCTGAAGTTATTTCTTGGCTAGATCCTTAATTATCACTCATTTGATTTTAGTAATTTGTTATTAATTTTAGTAGTTTCTTAGATTTTAGTTGAATTGTTTAAATTGTCACCCCTGATATAAAAACACCCCCCTTGTCACTGTGAATTTGAAAAGAAACAATTACTCCCAGTCCCTGTGGATTCGACCCTGCTCACCGCTATCTACAGAAATTACTTTTAGTTTGAGCAGGTTTTATTATTGCACAGGCTAACAACCTGTCATGAACAAATAGGCATAAGCATAAAATGTGGTAAAAGAGAAACATGTCTGATGTGACGTGTTAGAACTAATAGCCCAGTAATATACTTAATACTATAGGACATTAGGCTGCGTTTGATAAAACTAAACTTTGAAAATTGAAATTTAAAATCTAAAATTTGAATCAATTAAATTATCCAATTATTAAGTATTAAATTAAATATGTTTGAGTATATATCACATTCAGTGATAAGTAAATACCTTATCACTTATTTTTGGTAGCAAATTTTGTTTAAAAAATTTAGTGCCACTTAATTAATTCAAATATTCAATTTTTGGTTATCAAACATGTTTGAACATATTAAGATTTGAATCCATTAACTTTAAGTAATAAATTTGGATATTAAACAGTAAGTGGAAAATAAGTGAAGCACACAAACATGGTGTCTCCATGTACCCAAAATGAACTTCGACAAGTTAATTTATCTGAGGTTAAGCCAGTCATTTTAATCTGATAGTAATAGCTTCGTTCGTCTTATTCGATGGGTAATTGCACATAATGGAGAATTTCAATAGGTAGAGAAATTGTAAAGTTCACTAGTTCAGAGCATTTAAATATTTAACTATGCATGCATCTTCAGAATGCAAAGTCGAAATAGTTCCTAATTTTAATTTAATTATTATTTGTTAACAAAAGAAGAAAAATAAAGGAAGAACATAGGTTAATGCTAAAATTTAGAAATGTTGAAAGAACTTTAAATTCTCATGGCACTTGACCATCATTATTTTTTTTTTTGTATTTTTATCCATCTCCTTCCTTTTCTCTTTCAATTTAATATCAACTCCAACATTTAATCCTAAATTTTAAGTTAAACGCTTTTTACCCTAAACATTTCTATTTAGAGTCATGTTTGTACTTTACAACAATAAATTGTATGTGACATTCGCATTGCATATCAATTTCCAATTTGGAGATATTTTACACTTTAAAGTGTTTTTTCTGTCCCACTGTTATTTTTTTTCATTTTACTCCCTCATTAACATGTTTGACGTACCTGTTAAATACTAGTAATCGTAGTAGTGTTTTATAACAGCATCTAGTTTTAAGTTCTCATCATATTCTTTGTTGGATTGTTATCACATTTGAAGATATTACGCTAATTTGTGTCTATAATCTTTGTCAGCATTGCTCTTGTTTCCTCACTTCTAGAGGTATTTACCTTGTTGCTCCCTTTATCTGTTTCCTTCTCCCTTTGGTTACATTGGTTGGAAACTAATTCATCCTTGCTTGGCTCTTTTCGAACTACTTCCCCATTTAGCACTCCCCAGTAACTCCTTTTAGAAGGGGATCTGTAGCTATTGCTTTCTTTTTGTGGGGATTCTTTCCTAGGGTTTGCTCTTATCCAATGTCAATATTGGTTCTCTTGCTTTCCACTCCCCACTGAAACTCTTGCTTTACAGCCTTTCTCACCATGTCCAAATAACTACACTTGTGTAGTAGAAATTTGGGCATCTCTCATATTTAAACTTTATCCATCTCATGAAACTAATTACTTTGACAATAGTGCCCCTCAGTAGTGGCTGGAAAGTATCAACCAAGACTTGCACCTTCAAGTGCCTTCCTTCTTTACCTCCTGGTTGAGGTATAATAACCTCTCTCACCCCCTGAAATATTGAGTTGCCAATGTGGTGATGGTGAAATGCATCTGATAGAGTACGTCCAGGGAAAATGACTCAAGATTGACTCTAGGAGGAGTGGGTGGAGTTATGGAAGAGTACCCATTGGAGAGCTTGAACTTTCAAGAGAATATTCTCTTTCTTTAGTCTAAAACCATGGATTAACGAATGTTTTTCGATTTTACGCTTGAAATTATACCCATATGAGAGAGGTGTGCTATTTTTAGTCAGAAAAATAAGCAAATACGAGTACTAGGACCAAATTGGCTCATAATTTATATGTCAGGGACTATTCTGATTGATTTTAAATGTTAGGCACCAAAAATTTTTTTTTTTTAAATGTTAGGGTTCAATTTGGTAAATTTCCCTTGAAAGAATGTTGAGCTCCCACCAATGGGGGGAAAAGGCTCTCAATGAGAGAGAGAAAAGCTCTATTTGTGAGATAGTTAAATTCATTTGATTGAAATAGTTGGATTTTCCATTTCATTTTTTAAATTTCTTCATATTTGTAAAAAGCACATAATTGTGAAATTTATTTGTGATATTTGTATGAAAATATATAAATGAATAAGGGATCTGTTCTCCTTGTATGTTTCTCTAATTTTTTTTTTCAAATTATGTATTTTTTGACATTTATTTTTTTACAATCTCAAATGGCTAATGAGAAATTTCTCATGCTTCGATTAAGAAATTTTGATCTATATAATAATTGGAAATGGAGTCTAAGGATAAGTAAATAATTTTTAAAGTGCAATTTTTAATTGTAATTATCAACATTATTGAGATGTAATCAATTGGAGTGTTTTTATTTCTTTTAATTAGTGCCACATTGAAACACAATAATTCTAATTAAAAGACATGAGGGTGATTTAGGGATAACAAATACTAAGATAAAAAAAGTGTCACTTTGTATTCTATGATATCTATAATGTTTTATATTATGCCACTCCTGTATCTTACATACTGTGATCTCAGTAAGCTAAGGGTTTTATGATCTTAACTAAAAGCAGCATTTAACTTGGCATTTTAAGTGAATTTCGTCTTTTTCAATTATGGCAGCATACATACTTGCAAATATTACATAAAAGTTTAACTTCATGGCATACCTTATTTAAACTACACTTACTTTGATAAACGGCATAACACTACACACATTTCTAGGATTATACCCCAGTTGTAATATGCATCTTAAAACAAATTTGATCAGAATTTTACTTTTATAACCCGCTGTGGGTAACTAACTTAATCCATTTTATTCAAAGATTTTTGAACTTATGCTTTCGCTAAATTGTCTACCCACTTTATTTGTAATTTGTTGGGAGAAACTTAATTTTGTTGCTACCACATATGCCACAGAATAAAATCTTGATTAATCAATTTAATTTTGCTTTCACCGACCTCGTTTTGTCTCGTGTCACTGGCAAATTAATAAATGAAATAAATGCTATCGTTTTTATTGTTGGTAGCAAGATCAGCAAATGAAATAAATGGTTCAAACATGTGGGGCACATTTCTGTCCAATAATTCCTGGGAGATTGACAGTCGTTAGAGAGGCCCCATGGTGGCCGAGGTGTGCAAATTACAGCATCTCACAAAGCTTGTGATGATGTACTGACAAGTTGTCGAACCTGTGTAATAATAAATACTTGGTCAAACAAAATATAATTTTTACAGATAATGATAAGTAGGGTCGAATCCACAGCGATTGGGGGTATTTGTCTCTTTTGAAGTTCAAACTAACGATGGGGTTTTTTTATAGCAATGGTAATAATTAAACCATTGACTAAAAGTAAATAGCCAACCAAAAATTAAATGACAAATTATTAAAACCCAAATTAATAATGACTAAACTCTAGCGAAGAAATAACTTCAGCAATAGTTAAATTAATTGAACATCGATACAGAAATATTTCCAATTATTAACTAATAAATAAGTTATAATTGCCAAACAAGCGATGACAATTAACTCTTCCTTACTATGTCGATGACTGAGGTACGCGGTCAATCACTACTCTAATTGAGAAATAATCCTAAGTATATTCGTAAGATTTAATTTCTCAATTGCATTATGTATTAGAGGAGCCCTATTCTAACCAAATAACACACTACCAGGGTTATTTTAGATTAATTTGCGTATTTTTCTAACACAAACCCAATCATACCAGCTGTCACTATTTTAGAGCAATTGAATAATCACGGATTCAACGCTCCAATTGACATTAGATTGCTAAATTAATTCAACGTCCGGGCCCAAGATACTCAATTAATAGAACAACCATAAGCACTACAATCAGAGAATATGCAAATACCAGTAAATAAGAGGAATAAATAAAATCAATTTGATCTCATAATTTTTAGATAAACCAAAGCCTTCGTTGCTCCTTGACTAGAAAAAGAGACTTAGTTCATCTCTGTTAGAACAATCTCATGTGAAATCATAGAAACAATTGTCCCATACATCGTTCCTCAATGCGATGAAGAAAATCGATTCAATTAAGAATAAGCAAAAGATCTGCTAAGTCAAAAAGAATGACCAATTGTTTCTTCCTTTGCTCTGACATACGATGGAATCAATAGCCACAAAAAAAGGAAGAAAAAGTCAAGAGCGTCAAGATTGACAGCCCCTTTTCCTCCCTATTTTTTTTCCTACTGCCTATCCGACTACCAAGAGGAATAGAAGGGAAGACTCCTAGTTGAAAAAGGAAGTTCCCCAAAATTTTCTCCTAGTCTGCCGCAGTTGATCACTGGATAAGGGAAACAATCTCCGTTTGGACTTTTGTTCTCTTTTACTACTCAAACTCTTTTGCTGACTACTGTCAAATTAGCACCTTTTTATGGTATTGTGTTCCACTCCCTGCAATAAATACAAATTTTCAAAAATGAGTAGAATTCACTAGCTAATGCACAGTTGGTAAGATAATAGGAGGGAATTAATTATAAAATAAATGACAAAACTACGACCTATCAATTTCCCCTACACCTAAACCATGCTTGTTCTCGAGCATGGGAATAGCAAACCAATTCTTGATAATGGCTATTACTCCATCTACTTATTGTCAAGATACCATGAAAACACATATCAAGCACCCGTGATCAAGATCCAAGAAACATCACTTCGGTTACCTTCTAAATCGCAGACTCTTCTAATTTATGGATAACTATTCTAAGAAAAAGGAATAGTCGGTCAACATTTATCAGCAACTGGTCCAACTACTAACCAAAATCTCAATATTAAATTCATAAACCGGCAAGCTGACTTTAATCACATATTTACACAATCTTCACAACTTATATATATATATTCGATAGTAACACTAATAGACTTAGTCTCTAGCCATTAGAGCCTTTTGACGCAGACTCCAATATTTGTCAAATGAAGAAGCCCGGTTACTCAGTTTCTATTGTTACATAACCACGTATTCATAGAAATTACTATTTTTTGACGCGAGAATCGACACTTTTGGTGCAGACCCTCGGTTACTTAACAGTAATAACTAGTGCAGTACAGCCAAATTTATTCACAATCAGGCGACAAAATAACTCAAGATATCACATAAAACAATAGCAGCTAGCCTCATTTCCTCAAACATGGAGAACTAAAGTTAATAATTGGACCAATTTACAGAAAAAATATCAAGCAGTTATTCCCTATGTCGAGAAAAGTTAAACAAAAATTGTAAGTCACAAAAGTATCGATATTCACCAAAGAGATATTTTTTTGAATCAACCAAATTAACTTGATACGCTTTTATTACTAAAACTTGACAATAGGCAAAATCAGGGTCAACCAACCATCATCAATCTTTGGTAGTCACAGAAGTGCTAATCACCAATACAAGTAAAAAGAAAATAAAAGAAAAACAGAACAAATAACAAGAAATAAAGGAAAAACATCTAAAAACTAAAAATACTAGTTGTACCACAGCTCCCCTCCTACACCTAAGTCCGACATTGTCCCCAATGGAGGTAATAGAGCAAATAAAGCAAAGAGGACAACGAAACTTCCATTTCGATTGGCTAAGGGATAGGTGAGAACGGTGGAGTGAAGCCGACGTGGTGGAAGTAGGCGGCCAAGTTCTGAGACATCTGTGCTACCTGATTGGCGATATTTGTCACCTGCTCATCTATATGGTGAACTTGTGCACACAGATGTCGCCACTCAGCATTAGAGGCCATTGGTGGAGGCGGCACAGAAGAAGATAGTCCAGCAGTGTCATCGGCCGATCCAAGAGCTGAAGAGGACCCTGCTCGTATAGAAGGGCGTCGACCTGGTGCTTGAATGGGTCTCGGGAATGTAAACTGGTACATATCATCATCCTGTTCTATAACTCCCATTTTCTCTAGATAGTTCTCATCCAGAAACTCCATGTCAAAAACCAATTGGAGATCGTGATTCTGAAGATTAAAAACCCTTAACTGGATTGCCAGGTGCGTGATATGCGACCCAAGTATCAAGGGTTTGTTCCTCTTGGCTAAAACGGTCTTAAATTGTCATGCCGGCCAACATCCTAAATTCACCTTAATATTGTTCTTCATACACCAGATAAAGAAGAACTCAGGTCAACAAAGTATACCGGAGCTATCCTTGTGACCCGAGTAGCTGTAGGTCAAGAAGCGGTGAACATATCGAGATCTAGGGTCCTTAAGATAAGAACTTTTGGATCTAAAAGGGTCGTAACGGTTCCCATCAGACATTTCCTTCCAAATATCGGAGTAGTGAGAGAAAAATGGTTCTATGCAGTCACAAGCACTCTCAGCGTACTCCCTGGTTCTTGACTTTTTGCTCTTATTCATCTTATTCGTCTTATTCATTGTTCTTTCAATTATTCATTCGGATTGATCATCTCAATCGAGAGACGATGTATGTAACAATTAATTCAACAATTGTGCATGGATTTTCCTCAACAGAGTTGAACTAAATCTCTTTTTCTAGTCAAAGAACAACGGAGGTTTTGGTTCATTTAAAAATTGTGAGATCGAATTAATTTTATTTATTTATCTTATTTATTGGTATTGCATATTCTCTATTTGTGGTGTTTATAGTTATCTTGTTAATTGAATAACCTGGGCTCGGACGTTGAATTAATTTAACAATTTAATGTCAATTGGAGCGTTGAATCCGTATTTGTTCAATTGCTCTAAAATAGAAAAAAAGGAGGAGACTAAGTTCATTATTATTACTATTAAAAATAGAAAAAAAAAAGAAGGAGAAGCAGAAAAACGTGATAAAAAAGTGTGAAGGTTGTGTAAATATGTGATTAAAGTCGACTTGCCGATTTATGAATTTAATGTTGAGATTTTCGTTAACAATTGGACCATTTGCTGATAAATGTTGATCGACCATTCCTTTTTCTTAGAATAGTTAGCCATAAATTAGAGAAGTCTGCGATTTAGAAGCTAATCGAGGAGATGTTTCCTGGATCTCGACTATTGATGCTTGATATGTGTTTTCTCGGTATCTTGGCAATAAGATAGATGGATAGTTAGCCATTGTCAGGATTGGTGTTTGTTTGTTGTTCTCATTCTTGAGAACAAGCATGGTCTAGGTGTGGGGGGGATTAATAAGTCGCACTTTTGTCATTTATTTTATAATTAATTTCCTCCTATTATCTTACCGAATGTGCATTAATTGACAGATTCTACTCACTTTTGAAAATTTATATTGATTGCAGGGAATTGGAACAAAATATGGTCAAAATGTGCAAATTTTCCACTACAATTGCTATTTGGTGTAGGCGCGTCAAGTCAGACCTTAACATGCCCAGAAAATGCAGGACAGGCGTGTGACACCAATTGCCAATTGAAAATGCAACATGGAGCTGTAAATATTCCATTAGCTGATTGTTAGTTTTGAATTGAAAAATGTAGTTTAGCAAAAATAGGAAACGAACCAATTAGGAGATTTCCTTTTTTTTTTTGGCTTCGACTGAGTAGGAGATAGAAGTCAATTGAAATTAGGAATTTTTTTACCTATTACTCATGGGAGTAGCCGTAGAGGGGTAGGGAATTATATAGGAAAATAGTAGACAATCTTGACTATATTAAATTTTGACTTTTTCGTCTTTTTGTGGCTATTGATTCCATCATATGTCAAAGCCCAAGGAAAAACATTAGTCATTCTTTTGGGTTTCGTAGTTGCTGCTTATTCTAGATATTATTCCATCGGCTTTTTCATCTCAATTTGGAGACAATGTACGTGACAGTTATTTCTGCAAATCTGCGTGAGATTGATTCAACGGCGATGAACTAAATCTCTTTTTCTAGTCAAGGAACAACAGAGGATTTGGTTCGACTTAAATTGTGAGATTTAATTGATTTTAGTTTTCCTATTATTTTTTGGTATTTGTATAGTTCCTGCTTTACTTTCTTATGGTTATTGTATTATTCAATTATCTCTAGCCCCGGGATGTTAGATTAATTCAATAATCTAGAGACAATTAGAATAATTAAATTCGTAATTGTTTGATTGTTCTAAATTAGTGACAAATGACATAATCGAGACTATGTCAGGAAAATATACGGGCTAATTTGTAAACAACCCTCGCAGTGTGTTGTTTGGTTAGAATAGGGTTTCTCTAAATCTTAAAGCAATTACAAAATTAAATTCTACGGTCGTACTTAGGGTTATTTGCAATTAGGGCAGTAGCTAACGGTCGTACCTTAACTATCGATAACTAAGGAGAAATTGATTGTTATCGCCCGTTCGATAATTATAACTTATTTATCAATTTATATATGAAATTATTTGTGCATTGATGATTAATTGGGAGAACCATTTTCGAAGTTACTTCTTGACTAGAACCAGTCTAATACTGTTTCAGTTTTTTCAGTTTGTCATCTAATTTTTATTTAATTGCAATATTCGATTAGCATAGCTTATTGTTAATTTTCATAAAATCCCCCCATAACTTTAACTTTAGTAGGAACGAATTACTCCCAATTTCTATGGATTCGACCCTACTTATCGCTTTCTATAGAAAATATATTTTGACCCATCAGATGGAAATGAATCATTTTTGGAGTATCGATAGTATATCCCGTAGGCAATTCAAACTCAAAAGTAGAGTAAAACTCCTAACCAGTTCGACAAAGGCGGGACAAAAAATATCAAGATAAGGTCGCCAACCAATGACGGTAAATATCCGCTCAACCTCCTCCTTTATACCTAGTGCATCCATGACAATTTTTTCACCATATTTGCAGGGGATGATATGCCGCTCACAACACTTAGCATATCGCTGTTGATCGAACGTCTTAGTGAAGTTTAAATGCCCCCCAAATGGACACCCTTACCCCTACTTGGACGTGTTTGGACACCTGAAGAGGACGGTTGGTTGATAGGTTCATTCACAGGAATGGTGGGTTGGGGAGTAAGAGGTTGAGGTTGAGGAGTTCTAAACCTAGAAGTGGACTTTAGCCTCACCATTGTCTCCAATTATCACCCAAGTCAACAAAAGAAATAGACTTGCTAGCAAGTATATGAAGCAAGTAATCTAGACGTGGTAGCGGTAGTCAATGCAACAGGCACTCAATAAGCACGGGTTATTATCTAATTTATCCAATCAAAAACCCCAAGAAATGTACCAAACAAATCCACACGCAGTTGACAGGCAGATTACCGCCAACAATGCAATTAAATTCAACCAATTTCAATAACCAATCAAGAGTCACTAGTGTCTCCCAATTCAATAGGCAAATGTAGAATTTATCCAGCCCCAATATCAAAAAATTCCCAAACAATGCAGTAGTTCAAATTCAGAATCAAATGACTCCCAAAATCGATATAATCTAGGAAGGCAGTTCCCAATTGAATCGAATAAGTACTGCCGGAAGTAATACTTCAAAATGGGTACTCTAGAGAGTTAGTTGAGAGGGGGTAAGGAAGTGGAGTACCTCTACCCCTATGACAACGAAAAGTAGTGGTAGAGGGAATCGCGGTAGTGCGCGTCAACGAGCGAGGCAGCGACGTGCAGTGGCCTGCGACGGAGCGAGATGGCAGGCGAGCGAACGATGGCGAAGCAGCGGGCTGCGGTGCTTGGTGGAGCAACGACGGCGGTAAGAGAGAGAGACGGCGGCTTGCTATGGCGGTAGGCATCGCAAAGGAGGGACACGAGGGATGGGCGGCGTGCGTCGACATGCGTTGAGCCAAGGAGGATGATGGCAAACCGAGAGTCGGGGGATGCAGCTAGGTGACTGCATGCGGTTGTATAGCGTCGGTTGGCGATGGGAGTCCCAAGCGAAAGGATGGCGGCACGCGTTGGCGTGCGTTGGGTTTTCGGTCGAAAGAGAAAGAGAGGGATCTAGGGGCGGAAGAAAGGGGAAAAGAGAAAGAAAGAAAAAGAAAGGAAGAAAGAAAGAAAGAAAGAAGAAAAAGGAAAGAAAGATTGCAGGTTTTTTTTTTATTTTAAATTTTGAATTCATATTTTAAATTTTGAAAATTAAAAATTAAATTTCTAGGTGGAATGAAAAAAAAATTATTTTTTACTTATTTTTTAATACATACCTTTCCCTCTAACATGACGTGGACATGTCAAGAAGGCAAGAACCTTTCTGATGAATGTTCGTTGAGTTCAAAATTATCACATGGTCGGTTGAAGCGGGCGCATCGTAAGAGTGAAAACCCTTTTCATGAAAACTTTGAAAATGGCACATTACCACGTGCCCAAGTGATGCGGGCACGTCATGAGGGTGGAAAGTCTTCTGATGGAGAGTTGGTAAATTAAAAGTTATCCTGCGTTTTGTTGACGCGGGCGCATCATGTTGGTCAGTCCGCTCCAGGATTGAAGGAAGAGCTCTTCAAGTAATTCGACGCGGGCTCGTCACGAGGATGGAAATCCTTCTGATAAAGGACCTGGGAATTGCATATTATCACGAGCCTTGGTGATGCGGGTGCGTCATGTTTGGGAAACACCTACTAATCATAAAAAATAAAAAATTACACCAAGAATTTGGAAAAACCTTAAGAAAACAAATTGAAGCGACTAACTAAAACTGAATAAACAATTAAAAGAAATTGGGTTGCCTCTCAATAAGCGCCTTTTTTTAACGTCTTTGACTAGACATGGCTAGATGTCGCTAATTGAAATAATTTGGTGTATCCAGATGTATCATCTCCACTTCTCCACTTGGAAAGCTCTCGTAATAGTGGGCCTGTTTGGAACCTGAGTTTTTTGGGAGTTTGACTAAAACTTTACTGTAGTGCACTGTAGAAGTTTTTGAAAAAATTTTGTAAAAGTTTTTGTAAGGTGAAAAACTTTTTTTGTAAAAGTTTTTTGGAATGTGAAAAATTTTATAGAAATTTTTATAAGGTAAAAAACTTTTTTTTTCCTTTTCTTTTTTTCTTTCTTTTTCTCTTTCTTTTTTTTTCTTTCTTTCCTTTTTCTTTTCTTTCCTCTCTTCTTCTTCTTCTTCTTCCTTCCCCCGCCCTTCCCCATTCCCCGTTACCTCTGCCTCCCACCTCCAGCACCTCCGCCAGCACCACCTCTGTTCTTCTTTCTTTTTTTTTCCTTTTCTCCTCTCCCCCCCTCCCTCTCTCCCGCCACCCCTTTCCTCCCCTCTCCCCCGCCACCCCCAAACTTTTCCACCATTCCTTTCCTTTCCCCTCTGCCTGCCACTCCCTAGGCCCGCCACCCCCTCTCCCCCTTTCCTTCCCTCTCTTCTCTCTCCCTCTCCCTTCCCCCTCGCACTTTGACGCCCGAGGAAGGCCGGCAGCTGTGCATTATTTTTTTTTGCTTTTTCTCTCCCTCCCTCCCCTCCCCTCTTCCCCTCTCCCTCCTCCGCCACCCTCCCCCTCTCTGCTCTGCGATCTGGGACCAGACCACAAAGGGGGAGCAGACCTCCTTTGCGATCTGGGCACGCGACCAGATCGCACCTAGCAAGAGGAGGAGTGTAGCGAGGGAGGGAGAGGGGAAGAGGGGAGGGGAGGAGAAGGGGTGAGGGTGAGGGGCTCAAAAATTATTTTTGAGGTTACCGGCACCGGAATAGGTGACCGGCGCCGGGAGAGGTGGGGGAGGTGGTGGGTTGGGTGAGAGAGGAAGAAAAGTTTTTGGGAAATTTTTTGTGTAGGAGTGATTTTTGAAGTGTGTAGGTAAAAAATTTTGAAAAGATTTTTGGGGTTTCTGTAGCAAAAGTTGTTAAAAAACTAGTAGCTAAAAAGTGGAGGTGGTGGTTGGTGTTGTGGGTTGGGTGAGAGAGGAAGAAAAGTTTTTGGAAAATTTTTTGTGTAGGAGTGATTTTTGAAATGTGTAGGTAAAATATTTTGAAAAGATTTTTGGGGTTCCTGTAGCAAAAGTTGTTAAAAAACTAGTAGCTAAAAAACTTGATAAAAAACTAGGGTGCCAAACAGGCCCAGTATTTGAGACGATTTCCATTCATTACAAACTTATTGTCCGTCTTAATGCTCTGGATTTCTACTGCACCATAGGAAAAGACGTGAGTAACAATAAAAGGACCGATCCAACGGGAACGCAATTTACCTAAAAATAACTTAAGTCTGGATTAGTATAGTAGAACCTTCTAGGCAACTTCAAAGGTCGTTCTAGAGATTTGTTGGTTATGAAACTCCTTACTCCTCTCCTTATAAATTACTGCGTTTTCATACGCTTCATTCCGAATCTCCCCCAATTCTTGCAAGTCCAACTTTCGATGGGCACCGGTTTCTTTTAAATTCATATTACACTGTTTTATCGCCCAAAAAGCCTTGTGCTCAAATTTCATTGGGAGGTGACACGGCTTCCCGAATACCAATATGTAGGGTGACATTCCTATAGAGGACTTATACGCATTCCGATAGGTCCAAAGTGCATTTTTCAATCTTTGACTCCAATTCTTCTTATCGGGGCGAACAATTTTCTCCAGTATCGACTTAATCTCTCTATTCGAGACCCCTGCTTGACCATTGATTTGAGGTTGGTACGATGTCGAGACCTTGTGGAGTACACCATACCTTCGAAATAGCGCAACTATGGTCTTATTGCAGAAGTACATCCCCCTGTCACTAACACTAGCTCTTGGCATCCTAAAACGCACAAAAATATTGAATTTAGTAAAATGTGAAACCACTTTCGAATCGTTAGTCTGAGTGGCTCTAACTTTCACCCACTTGAAAATATAGTCCACTACCAACAATATATTTGTAAAACCAAATAATACAGGAAAAGACCCCATAAAATCTATACACCAAATATAAAAAATTTCTATATAAATCAATAGAATTTGGGGCATATGATCTCTACGGGTTATATTATATACCTTTTGACATCGATCGCAGGATTTACAAAACAAATAAACATTTTTAAACAACGAAAGCCAGTAAAGTCCACTTTCTAATACCTTATGCGCAGTTCGCTTTGATCCAAAATGACCTCCGCATGTAAAAATATGACAAAAAGTTTGTATTGATTGGAATTCAGCTTCACTTACGTATCTTCTCATTCCTTGGTCTGCGCATCTCTTTCACAGGTAAGGGTCATCCCATATGAAATATTTGGTATCGCTCTTCAACTTGTCCCTCTTTGCTTTACGCCAATCTGCAGGTAGTTTAGCAATTACTAGATAATTAACTAAATCAACATATCAAGGCACTTTAGAATTTAGAGAAAATAGTTGTTCATTAGGGAATGTATCTTTCAATGGCATGTTATCCTCTCCAACTAGTATGCGACTTAAATGGCCAGTTACCAAATTCTCCGAACCTCTTTTATCCCTTATTTCCAGGTCGAATTCTTGCAAGAGAAATATCCATCTTATTAGCCTCGGTTTCGCATCTTTCTTAGTCATTAGATACCTCAACTTTGCATAATCAGAAAATACAATAACTTTAACACCTAATAAATATGATCTAAATTTTTCTAAAGCAAGAATAATTGCAAGATGCTCCTTTTCAGTAGTGGAGTAATTCAGTTGAGTTGCATTCAAAGCTCGGGATGCATAGCAGATGGCGTGAGCTGCTTTCCCTACTCTTTGCCCCAACACTGCTCCCATTGTATGGTCACTGACATTGCACATGATCTCAAATAAGAGATTCTAGTCAGGAGGTTGTATGATTGGTGGCGATATCAATAGCTCTTTTAACTTGTTGAATGCTCTCTCACATTCAACATCAAATTTGAAGGCCATATCTTTCTGTAAGAGTTTGAACAGAGGAGCTCCGATTTTTGAGAAATCATTGATGAACCTTCGATAAAAACCTGCATGTCTAAGAAAAGAAACACTTCCCGCACACTCGTGGAATAAGGTAAAGCAGATATAATGTCTATTTTATCCGGATTAATCTCAATACCTTTAGAGGACACTACATGACCTAAAATTATCCCATGTTCAACCATAAAATGACATTTTTTTCAGTTAAGCACGAGATTAGTTTCTATATATGTCAACAAGATCAATTTTAGGTTATTTAAACAATTATCGAAACTATCACCATATACACTAAAGTCGTCCATGAAAATCTCAATAATTTTCTCAACATATTTTGAAAAAATACTCACCATACATCTTTGAAATATTGCAAGTGCATTGCACAATCCGAAGGGCATTCGTCTGTATGCGAAAGTTTCAAACATGCACGTGAAGGTGGTCTTCTCTTGATCTTCCGATACGATTGCAATTTGAAAATATCTTCAAAATCCATCTAAAAAATAATAGTAAAGTCGACAAGCTAATAGCTCAATCATTTGGTCAATAAAAGGAAAGGAAAAATGATCCTTTTTTGTGACAGCGTTTAATTTCCGGTAGTCGATATACTACCGCCATCGGGTGGATTTGCACACTGGCAGGAGCTCACCCTTCTAGTTGGCCTCCACTATCACTCCTGCTTTCTTTGGAAGTACCTGTATTGGATTCACCCATGGACTGTCTGATATTGCGTAAATAATCCCCACATCTAGCAGTTTTAGTATTTCTTTTTTCACCACTTCTATCATAAAGGGATTGAGCCTCCTTTGAATTTGCCGTACCGATTTGGTATATTTTTCGAGCCTTATTTTGTGCATACACACAGAAGGGCTAATTCCCTTAATGTCGGAGATGGTCCATCCTATTGCCTACTTATACTCTCTAAGAACTCGAATTAACTTGTTCTCTTGTATTTTTTATAGTCCTGTCGAGATAATTACCAGAAGCGTTTCCTTTTTACCCAAATATGCATATTTCAAATGTTTTGACAGAAATTTCAATTCTATTATAGGTGCCTACACCACAGATGGTAATACTCTTTAGTGAGATTCGGGCACGAAAATAGGTGCAAATTCATACCTTGTTACAGTGATCGACAGCGATTGCAAAGCTCTAATCGTATATTTCAGTTCTTTACTCAACTCTACCTCATAAGTTGTGTCCAACTCAAGGTGTTTGGTTAAAACAACTTCTAACTCATTCCTGTCAACAATTTCAAACACTTCCTGCACCGCAGGGTCAATAGCACTCACAGAAAAAATGGAGCTAAAATTAGAATTTGAGGGATATTTCATGGTTTCAAGGATATTGAAATGAATAATTTTTTCATCAAATTTCATGGACAAGGTACCCTTATTAACATCAATTTTAGTCTGGATTGTGCTATAAAAGGGTCTATCTAGTAGCAAAGGCGAGGGATCAGGAGAATGATCATCATCCATGCCAAATACATAAAAATCAGTTGGGAATACCAATTCATTAATTTTAACCAACACATTTTCGACCAACCTATCAGGATATGTATTCGTTCGATCAACTAATTAAATTATTATCCTAATTTCTTTTAACGGGTCTAGGTTCAAGAAAGTATAGATAGATTTAGACATTACATTGATTGATACTCCTAAATCCAACATGGCATTTTTAACAAAGTATTACTTATCCTACAGGGAATAGTAAACATATCTGAATCCCCACATTTTGGTGGGAGTTTCCTCTATAGACCTGCTGACACGTTCTCTCTCACAATAATTCTTGCATCTCCCATCAGCATTCTTCAGTTGATGCACAAATCTTTTAAAAATTTCGCGTACTTTGACACATGTTTGATTGCATCTAGTAAGGGAATGTTTATCTCTACCTTGCGAAATACCTCCAAAATCTCTTTCTCCTTGTTATGCTTTTTCGATTTCTCCAACCTACTAGAAAAATGAGGGGGATTAGTTTTAACCTCAATAATTGGGCCATGGAGTACCACTGAATTTTTGCTGTTTCTGTCCTCCTCCTTAAACTCTTTCTCTATTTTTTCTTCATCCTTGCCTTTTGGAGTCACGAGATCGGATCCCTGAATTTCCTTCCCGTTTTTTAAAGTCATTGCACTTACATTTTTTAGGTTAAGTTTAGGTTGAGACAGCAATTTTTCGTGAACTTGGGATTCTAGGCGATCGATTGCTAATGCCATCTGACTCATCTGACTCTGCATTGCTTGCATCTGTTCCATTTGATTCCTTATATTTTATAGGTCAGAATCCGTCTTTTGTTGACTAAAAATTAACTGCTTCATCATTTCTTCTAGAGATGGGTTTGAGCTTAGAGAAGGTGATGGCAGGCGAGGTTGATACTACTGTTGATACCCTTGCTGTTTATTCAATGCAAGATTTGATTGCCTATTTCCTCCATAACTAAAGTTAGGGTGATCTTTTTAACCCGAATTATACGTGTTCGAGTACGGGTCATATGGCTTTCTCGGCGCGGGCACGTAACCAACCATGTTTACTTACTCGGCACTTTCTTCTTGAATCATTGGGCACATCTCTGTAGAGTAACCTATAGTAGTGCAATTCCCATACACCTTGGATAGATGATGTTTTTACCTCATTCACTTTGTGTATCGGAATATCTTCTCTTATATCGAATTGCTGCGAGTTTTTGGCTATCCCTTCAATTAACTCTCACGCTTCTCGAGAAGTTTTGTTCACCAACGCCTTTCCACTTGCAGCATCAATAATACTCCTGTCTCTGAAAAGTAGACCCTCGTAAAAATATTGGATAAGCAATTCCTTGCTTATTTGGTGTTAAGAGCATTTGATGTATAACTTTTTGAATTTCTCCAAGTAATCATAGAGCGACTCTCGTGAATGTTGTTTGATATCGCATATCTCCTTTCTCAGACTTGCATCTCAAGATGCAGGAAAATATTTTTTCAAAAATTTTTTCTTCAGCTGCTCTCACGTGGTGATACTGTCTAGAGGTAGGTAGTACAACCAATCTTTTGCTAAGTTCTTAAGAGAGAAAGGGAATGCTCTCATTTTTATATGTTCTTCCGTAATTTTAAGGGGTTTCATACATTGCAAACAACATCGAACTCCTGCAAGTGCTTATAAGGCTTCTCACCTGGTAAATCATGAAAAGATGATAAAAGATGAATTAGCCCAGATTTTAACTCAAACAGGGTGTTATCATTTAAATTCGAAAAAAGTAATGCATAAAGGTTACTGATTTAAATTAGAAGTAGCCAACTCCTTAATGTCTGTGTATTAGCTATAGTGACTTCTTCTCGATCCGGGTCATTCGAAGTATCGCCAAACGAACTTATTGATTCAACTTCTGGATCGGATCTCTGAGATGCAGCACTAGATTACTCTTCTCTAAGCTGTCTGGTCTTTTTCGCGTTCGACGCGCAGTCTTCTCTACTTCATGATCAAAAATCAATTCGCCTGTACGAGAAACCCGAGACATAAACTAGAAAAATACCAGAAATTTAAAACGAAAATGAACTTAAAAGAAACAAATTAACTAACGCCAGTCCCCGACAACGGCGCAAAAAATTGACAAGCTGTCGAGGCTGTACAATAATAAATGCCTACTCAAACAAAATATAATTTATGCGGATAGTGATATGTAGAGTCGAATCCACAGGGACTAGGGATATTTGTCTCTTTTGAAATTCAAACTAACGATGGGATTTTTTTTTATAGCAATGGTAATAATTAAATTGTTTGACTAAAAGTAAATAGTCAACTAAAAATTAAATGACAAACTATTAAAACTCGAATTAATAATGACTAAACTTTAGCCAATAAATAACTTCAGTAATGGTTAAATTAATTGATCATCGATGCAAAGATAATTCTAATTATTAACTAATAAATAAGTTATAACTGCCAAACAAGCGATGACAGTCAACTCTTCCTTACTGTATTGATGACTGAGGTACGCCCGTCAATTACTACTCTAATCGAGAATTAATTCTAAGTACGCCTGTAAAATTTAATTCCCCAATTGTCTTAAGTATTAGAGGAGCCCTATTCTAACCAAATAACACACTATCAAGGTTATTTTAGATTAGTCTGCGTATTCTCCTGACACAAACCCAATCATACCAGTTATCACTATTTTAGAGCAATTGAACAATTACGGATTCAATGCTCCAATTGACATTATATTGCTAAATTAATTCAATGTCCAGGCCCATGATACTCAATTAATAAAACAACCATAAGTACTACAATCAGAGAATATGCAAATACCAGTAAATAAGAGGAATAAGTAAAATTAATTCAATCTCACAATTTTTAGATAAACCAAAGCATCCGTTGCTCATTGATTAGAAAAGAGATTTAGTTCATCTCTGTTGGAACAATCTCATGCGAAATCATAGAAACAATTGTAGCATACATCGTTCCTCAATGCGATGAAGAAAATCGATTTAATTAAGAATAAGCAAAAGATCTGCTAAGTTAAAAGAATGACCAATTGTTTCTTCCTTTACTCTGACATACGATGGAATCAATAGCCACAAAAAGACGAAAAAGTCAAGAGCAAAAAGGAATCAAGATTGATTGCCCCTTTTCCTCTCAAATTTTTTTCCTACTGCCTATCCGACTACCAAGAGGAATAGAAGGGAAGACTCCTAGTTGAGTCTGACCTCCGTCCTCTTTAGAAATTACTAAAAACAGAAAAAGGGAAGTTCCCCAAAATTTTCTCCTAGTTTGCCGCAGTTGACCACTGGATAAGGGAAATAATCTCCGTTTGGACTCTTGTTCCCTTTTACTATTCAAACTCTTCTATTGACTATCGTCAAATTAGCACCTTTTTATGGTATTTTGTTCTACTCCCTACAATAAATACAAATTTTCAAAAGTGAGTAGAATCCGCTAACTAATGCACAGTTGGTAAGATAATAGGAGAGAATTAATTATAAAATAAATGACAAAACTATGACCTATCGTGAACCTATACACGCAGTTTATATCATAAAAATCCAGTATTTAATCCTCATACTTTTATTTTTTTTTAGCCAGAAACTGAATCACCACCAATCAAAACAGGAACTTAAGTACCAACTAATGAAATTTTTTCAAATAATTCTAAATTTTTTAAAATATAGGCCATGATCCCTTGACCTACATTCAAGAAAAGTTTTATAACTATCTCTAGTGGCTAGAGTAGTTGGTTATTTAATCGTCATACTTACTAGAGGAAAAGTTGTGTCTCCATCCACAGAAAGAAGCATACAAAATTCAGCTCCTTGTGAAAAGTAAAAGACTAGAAAGGTATAAATTACATGTGTGTGTGTGTGTCTGCTTGTTCTTGTGATATATGAAAGATGAGGAATAATAGTGACACATGTTTCGAGAAAAAACTCGCCAAAAAAAAGAAAAAAAGAAAGAAAAAGAGAATAGAGAATTCTTGAACTTACAAGTACTGTTTTATCTTGCCAATCAACCTTGATTTTTCCTCTAAACTACATCCAAATTATTATTTGCTTCTTAAATGATTCTACAAAATATATTTAACTCTAAAAACCTTTTACCATTAGTAATCAACCATATTTCTGTCAGCTTGAGGATAACCTGGCTTGCTTTTGAGTTTTGAGTTTTGTCCAATAAAATCACTAACCAGATTTACTAGAGAGGCAAACTGCCTGTTTGTTAAGTTGAAGGGGGCAAAGCGCAAATGTGGTGAATGTTGAATGAAATTTTTTTTTTCTTTTCATTTAACCCTAGTAGCCAACAAATCGTTGGCTTGTCTTGGCTATTGATGACTTGTTTATGTTATTCCTGATTTGGCACCAAAAAGTGGGCTTTTGAAGGATATTGCCAATTTTAAGTTCTCGGCCATGTTGCTAATGCATTACTGTTAAATGCTTTAACATGTATAATATGTTAATCATTATCTTACAACTATTAAATAAGTAGTTATGTGTGACAAACTTAGCTTTTCTTGCATATTGATATCGGCTGCTCCTTGTAAGTTTTCTTTCTTAAGTTTGCTAATTGTAATTCATAGTTCCAAACATAATTGTATTTTTTTTCGAAGTACCAGATATTTGATTTGTCAGATTTGTTAGAAATTTGAGGACTAAATTGATCCGGCATTCATAAATTAAAGTAAAATGTTGAGTGTCTAATAATTGAGAAAATTTAAGGACTTTTAAAAGCAATTAAACCAAATATTAGGTCAATCAACCATATAGCTTTGCAACAGTAGCCACAAATGATTTTGGAGAAATGTAAAGCTTATTTTATTTCTTTGTCATAGAATTCCTAATACATAATAAATTTTGGTCCCCCAGATGTAGAAAGGACGCTCCTGTCTGGAGCAACAAATGACTAGGAATAACCAACAACCCCCACAATAAAAAATAATAATAATAATAAGTAGAAAACATAAGAGGGAGAAGAAAACATCCTAGCACTGTTTTATTCCTATGAGTCTAGGCAGTTGCAATTGGACCCATGGTAACATTGGCTTCCACGTTCTTCATGAGTTCAAATCTTGGCTCTTTGGCCTGGAATTTAAGTCCAGCATACAGTTTCATGTAGTCATCAAAAACAAATTTTGGGTAGACTTCTTTTCTTTCTTCTGCTTCTTTTTCCAGTAGTGCTGGTGCTGGATAAATAACTGCATCATTGCCTGGATTGTAGAATGAAGCAAGTGACATCCTATTTCCATCTGTTTGAGCTATGACTCGGTGGAGCACACTTTTGTATTTTCCATTGGTAATCACCTGTGATTAATTTGTAACATAATTAGAACCCTAAATAAAAAGGCATAAATGAATAAACAGTCAATTCGATTTGTTAATTTTTGCATAAATTAATATTGATGTTTAGTGTTGCTTACAAATTACAATCACCCCTCTAAATCTAGTATGATATTCCGTAATTATAAGTAATTTTTATGAGAAATAATCTATTCATAAGTAATATTGATTTATGAGGCACAAGTGTAACTATACGTAATATGTTGGTATGAAAGTAAGAAATCTATTGTTTCTTTATCATATTACTTATAAAAGTATAAATTTTTAATCCCAAGAAATTAAAGTGTACCTCGAGTTGGTCACCAAGGTTGACCACAATAGAGTGCTTCATTGGAGGGACATCAACCCATTGATCACCCTTGAGGAGTTGTAGACCACTTACTTTGTCGTCTTGGAAAAGCAAGATAACCCCACCAGCATCAGTGTGTGGTCGAAGTCCCTTAATCAATTCTGGCTTGGGACATGGAGGGTAGTTGCTAACCTTGGTGCCAAAATTGGGACCTTTTGAACCATAAAAGGCTTTCTTCAAATAGCCCTTCTCGAGACCAAGATTTTCACATAGTAAATCAAGAAGTTCTTCAGCCAATTTTTCTAATCTTACCGCAAACTCCTTCATGAGGGTCCTGCATCATAAGAAAAAAATAATGAGGAAAATTTGATTGGATAGATGGAATTAATAAAAAAGAGAAAAATAGCCTATGACAGAGCTATGGATATATCTTGCTTTTTAGGCGTTGACAAGGGAATATTTTAACATATTTTAAGCCAAGTTGTCAATCATTGTGTCTGATGAATGGAAATCCAAATCTATCTGTTTCTTGAGAAGGGTCGCAGAAGTATGGCTGCATGTGTAGCATGTTCAATCAGCTCAAAACTTCCTGTTGTTATAGCGCAACAGTATTTATGGTTTTCATGCTCCTGTTAAGATCTTGTCTTGAATAACTTTCCACATCTGTAAACAACGCTCTAATAGTACAAGGACGAGAAGAAAATCCGTGCTTAGAACACAAATAAAATGTTAACAAAGACTCAAATTTACAACCTTTAACAACCAAGGTATGAATTATTACAAGTAACATAAAGACAAATTCATACTGATGATTTCTTCAAATTTTTTTTAGTTTTCTTTCTGTCAGCAAAATGATTACTTATCCACATAAGACTTGCTTCAAAATATTTCTTGAAATGGGAAATGTGCTATAATTATTACCTGTATTCATCATCTAGATCAGGGACTTGTGAAATGTTTGAGACAGGAAGGTGGCGCAAGAAAAATGTGCTCTCCCAATCCATATCCGTAATCTCAGCTTGTACACCCTCTAAAGCCTTGCTTGCCACCAACTCCTTGAACCTTTGCTCCATGCATTTCTTGTAATGACCTTTTGTCAATCTTTCAACTGTGTCCATCATCTCGTGTGGGATTCCATGGTTCACCAACTACATCAAAGTTTCAAAAGAAAAGAAACAAAAGTTAATAATGTAAACTTCTTAGAACCATTAAAATTAAAACAAACTCATTAAAATGTAAACCTCTACAGCAGTTTGTTACATCAAAAAAAACAAAATGAGGTACACTAGTTTGCCTTATATCAGAAAGAAAATTAAAAAAAAAAGGAATGTGTAGTACCTCAAAGAAACCCCAGTTTTCACAAGCATCCTTTATATGCTCCATGGTGGAAGCTCTCTTGTTACCATTGAGGTTTTTCATGTTGATTACTGGGAAGTTCTCCATCTTACTAGCCTTTGTGGTGGCTATTTTTCTTTCCTAAATGTGTGTTTTGTGCGTGGGAGTTGGATTTTGTTGTGTATTTTGTGTGTTTGTGTGTTGTGTGTGGGATTTGGATTTTGGGGTGGCAATTTATAGGAGAAAGCTGGCAGGAGTGGAGACTCAGAGAACACTTGAAAATCATGTAGTGGTGGAAAGGTTGTAAATGGATGGAAATTTCCATTTGGCCCACCAACAACACATGACTTAAATTCCAGTTGTTCTAGGTCGTTTTGCCTGGGGTCTTTATTCTTAGCAGCGGCGCACCCCTGTGGGGTTTTCTATCCCACATCGTAATGCGGGGTGGGGTTTAGCGTTTATAAGTGCCCTCACAGACTCCCAAATTTACCGGCTTTTGAGTACTTGGAGAGTTAGTTAATTGTGCCAAAATTCTTATCTTTCGTAAGAAAGATGTCAGAGAAAAAAAAAGGTCGTTTTGCCTTGTTGGACCATCTTACCTGAAGTGCAAAGGTCCCACTTCTGATGGCTGGACATTTTCATCTTGACCGATAATGTGTGGCTGCCCTATTTTATTGTTATTGTTATTATTTTTTTTTATCGCAATAGTAATATTTCTATAATCTAATCTATTCTAATCTAAGAGGAGGGGGAGTCAATAAGAGTTGAAATACCCTCGGAGAAAGCCACTCAAGACAACCACATATAATGATAAATTGGTGAAATGTAAGAATTGAATCATTGACCTCCCACGCCACCAAAGACTAAATTGCTTGGTGGTGACCACCGGCCCTTTGGACGGCTGGCTATTATTATTGTTATTATTGTTTTGTTGAAATGTGATCAGAGCTGTTATCATACAAAACTGCTTGACTACTTGGATGGATTTGTATAATAAGATTTTATACACTAGTAATTATATAAATAATTCTTACATTTAAATAAAAAGTATATGTCATGCACTTAAATTTGTTCAGAAACATAAAAAATTTATACGTTGATAATGTAGAATAAATTAATTCATACTTAAATAGATATACCATTTAAGTAATAATTCATGCAAAAAATTTTATATGACCTATATCAAAATTTACAATTATACGTTTAAAATATGTTAACATTTATCTCATGCAACCTATACAAAAACTGATCTCAACCGTTTAAAATCAATTTTGCCTCCAACCGTTCCTTATCCATCATTTAGCAATTATTGAGGCGCACAAATCCCTTTTTTTTTAATCCATAAACCTGTGGCTGCGGGATGGAATAAGGTTTTCAAGCTTGGCAAAGTCCCTGGTCTAACCCATAGATGTTTTCACTTTCCTTACTGGTTCTAAAAGGAAACAGACAGTTTTATTGGCTAATTGATGAATGAATCCAACTTGGGTTTTCTTTATCGTCGTGTTTGTCGTCGTGTTTGTCCTCTTTAAGAAGACAAATAAGGATAAATAGTTAAAACTTCTGACGTCTTGCATTACCGACTTTGTTTCATGTATCAGTCAAATTTAAGTGATTATGTCAATCTTTTTTGTTTTTTTATGGCAGTCGGCAGTGGGGAGTCACAAGGGGGCTAGGGGGCAGCTGCTCCCAAGTTCAGAAAAATTCCTTTTGATTCCTGAATACTTTGAAGATTTTCCATTTAAAATCATATTTTTGTCCCCCTCCCCCCAATCTAAGTTTTGCCTCATGAAAATTATTATCTTTTAGACTTTAAAT